>NC_137230.1:34514658-34607158 GCF_949987685.1 Ammodytes marinus
GTGTGTACTCTGAGTGTGTGTGCGCTGCGTGTACTGTGTGTACTGTGTGTACTGTGTGTGTGTGTCTTGGGTACACTTTCGGCTCCCTGTGCCTGCCTCACTTTAGTCTTTTACTTGCACCATTAATTTGTTATTCGGTGCCTCTTCATGTGTAAATATTATAGCTCAAAAGGCCGTTTCAATGAACTTGCTGTTTGTACAACCGATCCCCCCTCCCTCGACCAAAGTGTTAGATTAATTACTTTGCTTTAATGGGGCCCCACTACTGGGTACTAGTAATTAAAAGATAATGATTGGTCCCTTTTGAATGTTACAAATAAAGATGCCCGAACTCATTTGTGTTGTTCAGGTTGTTCAATAAAAGATTAGGCCGTTTGTGTGTGTGTGTGTGTGTGTGTGTGTGTGTGTGTGTGTGTGTGTGTGTGTGTGTGTGTGTGTGTGTGTGTGTGTGTGTGTGTGTGTGTGTGCAAGTGTGTGAGTGAGTGTGTGTGAGTGAGTGAGTAAGACAGTTAGTGAGTGTGTGTGCACTTTATGTGTGTGTGTGTGTTTGTGTATGTGTGTATAGCTAGAGGGTGTGGGTGTGTGTGTTTGTGTGTGTTTGTGATTAGGGTGTGTGTGTCCTTGTGTATGTGTGTGTGTGTGTGTGTTTCTGTGCCAAATGATCTGTGCCTTTTTTTTTCCTGCAGCGAGACAAACTTTGGATTAGCACGCAGGGTAAGAATAATGAATAAACACAGCTGTTCATTGGCATTCATCCACACGACCCCGATAGCTGGAGAAAAATAAAAATGGAGTCATTTAAGTTTTTATATTCCAGGACCGTGTGTGTGTGTGTGTCTTTACCACTACTTTTTTTTATGGGATGTTGACAGCTGGCAGATAGACAGACACAGATAGACAGACAGACAGACAGACACAGACACACACAAACACATACACACACACACAGACACAGACACACACACACACACACACACACACACACACAGACACACACACACACACACACACACACACACACACACACACACACACACACACACACACACACACACACACACACACACACACACACACACACACACACACACAGAGAGACACACATACAGAGACAACCATACATACACACAGACAGCTTGGTGATGAAATGTGTCCAGGCTTGTTCAGTGGGGACTGGTGAAAAACTCCCCATGACCCTCCTTCACATGTCTCTAACTATTGACCTGCTGGAGTTATAAAAATAAAAAAAATGCAGTAAAAGGGCTCCTACGAATAAACACCACACACACACACACACACACACACACACACACACACACACACACACACACACACACACACACACACACACACACACACACACACATACATAAACACCAACTGTGAGGAGTCGTGGTGGGTCTAGAACTTATTTCATGAATTATTGATAGACTTATGAAGACTGGTGGACTGGTTGGACCTACTAGGAGGTATTGGTATGGTACAAATGGACCATTGTAAGAAAGGTTTGTTTGTGCATAGCATTTATGAAACTTGTTTAGGTAAATGCTCAAATAAATTAATTTAAAAAAAGATATTAAGGTAAGCTTGAAGTTGTGTGTGTGTGTGTGTGTGTGTGTGTGTGTGTGTGTATGTATGTGCGCACTGTAACCAAAACTTATTTTCTTTGGATTGTTTTTGTGGTTAAGTAATCCTACATTTGTAAAAAGAAAATATAAAAGTATACAGTATATATAGTAAGAAAACAAATAGCATCCAGTAAATAAGTATAATACAATTAAAATAGCCAAATTATCTGAAATAAGTGCACCAACAGACAGTCTTATGTAATAAATAAGTAGCAAAACAGAACAATACTGCATAGTTAGTGTACGAAGATACTGTGCAGTGATATTGCATTTGGTAAACATTTTAAACATTGATGTTCATGTTGCAATGGAGATAAACTATGTCTAGTATAGTGATATAGTGATATATAGGATGTGATCAGCCAACATGATGTCTAATGGAAGCTAATCGATAATCTCAATATATTTTCTTTGTTTTTACTGTTTCTTAAATGCAATTTCTAATGTCTAATCTTGATGTATGTCATGCCCCTGTAAAGCACTTTGAATGGCCTTGTGTCTGAATTGTGCTATAGAAATAAACTTCCCTTGCCTTGCCTAGTGGCTGCTATGCTTTACGGAATACACCATGACATCCTTCTAAAGATTCAACATGTGTTGTTGTCTCGTGGCCTTTACTCCTTTTTCAAACCAGTAATTATGATCAACTCAATTTTGTGACCCAATCATTTTCGAATGGATCTGTTTATATTTCTTCCGTGGGTTACAGAGGCAAACAGCCAATCACAAAATTAATTGTGCTTTTATTGTGATGAGCAGATACATAAGTGTTGTGGGAAATGCCAGTGCTTCTAAATGAAAGCCAAGACCCACTGGCTTTGCTGGCACAGATGTCTCACCCATAACTGTCTGTCTGCGTGTGTAGATAAGGCTGTGATGCTGTAAACCATTAGAGGGTTAACAAAACAAAAGCATTGTTCATTAAACAAAATGAGAGTGGGAGTGTTGTTTCAGTTTGGTTGGATGGTTTAACACTTGCTGAGCATCCTGGGTTGGAGAATTGGAGCTCGTGTGATGACCAACTCTCTCTCTCTTATTGCCAAGATTGCTGCAACAACGCAATTGTGTAGAAGATACATGTTGCATAATATCAGAATGTGTTCCATACATGCGTATCAGGAGAATGTGTTCCCCTCTCACCCACATGATGACATAGGCTTTTTTTTTTTTTTAACCTTTATTTATACAGGTAAATCCCATTGAGTCCGAAGACTCTTTTGCAAGGGAGAACTGTTTTCCTTTCCCACGTTACCATTCACACACACATTCATACACCGATAGCAGGCTAACTATCGACATTCACACGAGGCAAGGTGGGTGAAGTGTCTTGCCCAAGGACACAAGAACTATGACACAGGTGGCAGGGCGGGGATCGAACCTCCAACCCTTTGATCATCGGCCGACCCGCTCTACCAACTGAGCCACAGTCGTTTTGGTCCATGCTCTTGTCAACTCATCTGCCTATAAACAGCACTTCCCTCCTGGCTGGTCTGCTTGCATGTGCCATGCGTCCACTGCAGCTCATCCAAAATGCAGCAGCTCAAATAGTCTACAACCTCCCCAAGTTATCTCACACTGCATGGTAACTCCTCCGCTCCCTTCACTAATGTACTTTGGCTTACTTGTAGCTCGTTTTTGTAAAGGGTACAGTGTGTAATGTAGGAGTATTTTAGTGGCATCTAGTGGTGAAAATTCTACATTTCAACGCTCCATCTCTATCCCTCCCTTCTGAAAATGGCATCTTCCACCACTGCTGCCTCGAGTCTTTCCACAATATCAAGTGATGAGGTGAAGATGTATTTAGTTATTTATTCTATAGTACTTCTTCTTGGTCTTCCAACAGGTGCATTTCCCCCAGGACGCCCACTATATATAAAAACATGTTAGGCCGTTAAGTTCTGTGCTACTGTAGAAACAAGGCGGGGCAACGTCGTAGCGTACCCTGCTCCTATTTATCTAAGGCTCATTCTAAGGTAATAACATTAACAACTTTTCCAATTCTACCAAGACTGGTCTGAAAAAAAATACCTATTCTGTTTACACACTGCACCTTTAAACGATTCCTACCTTCATGGGGTTGGTTGAATGCATGTATTATAAGTCACTAATAGCTAAACTACAGTGTATATTATGTATACAAAACTCTTAGGGGGGGCGGTGAAGCACAATGCCGAGTGTAGAGAGAGAGACTGCTGTGCTCGCTGAGATGAGAGGAAGAGCTTCCCGAAGATCTTCATTTGTTTTTTTGTGATGTGATTCGTGTCAGGTTGCTCTATAGCAGTTTTTAACAAGAAATGAAGACCAGAAAAGTAGTATAATAGGAGATCTTTAATACAGGAGGTCATGTTCAGTGAATGACTTTGATTTAACCCGGTTTATTGAGTGTCTGGTGCTTTTCTGTGAGAGCTGCACTTTGGACAGAGCAAAAAATCAAGACTTTAATTTCAAAGGATGTGTTTTTAATTGACCCCTTAACCCTCCTTCATTCCCTTTAAGTGTACCCAAGACACACACACTCACACACACACACACACACACACACACACACACACACACACACACACACACACAACAAGCGAGATGAAACGTACTAATGACTGTGGCTTAAAGAAGGCGGTGGGCAGATTCTGTTGCCTTAGCTAAGACAATGCAATGCATCACTCTCCACTTATTAGCCACCGTAGCACGTCCAATAGCACAGACACTCTGGCTTTAATTGCCCTACTTTACTGTAAGCCTGAATAAACCCCGCAGAACTATTTTGAGGAGTTTAAGGCCACGCGCATTCACTACATGTCATCCGCAATTATCACGGTGAAGATACAAATGGTGAATTAGTCTGTGATTTGTCCTGCCGTCATTGAAGGTGGTGTCAGCTATTCTGGAAAATGCTTGTTGTTAGAATAATTTTTTGTCAAATTCAGTGAATATAACTGCTCACGATACATTTTTATTTTTTATTTTTTTCCTTTATCTAACCTCAAAGATACCTGTCTGTTCTGTGTGCACGCTGAACTCAGTTGGTAGAGCGGGTCGGCTGATGATCAAAAGGTTGTAGGTTCGATCCCCACCCTGCCACTTGTGTCATGGTTGTTGTGTCCTTGGGCAAGACACTTCACCCACCTTGCCTCGTGTGAATGTTCGATAGTTAGCCTGCTATCGGTGTATGAATGTGTGTGGGAATGGGAACAGGTCTCCCTTGAAAAAGAGTCTTCGGTCTCAATGGGATTTACCTGTATAAATAAAGGTTAAAAAAAAAATCAGACAGTGAGGAGATATCAGCTGATTTTGACAAAAAGTATGCTCCAGAATCGCTGTCTGCACCTTTAACGGCGACATCTTTACACTTAATTGACATGCATGTTTACTGTATTAGATCTGACACGGATGATAATGCGTCCAGCAGAGAAAATCACAACACATTTTTTCCTAATTTCTAATTCTAGTTCCAATACTTCAGCTGAAATACCCAAGCAAAATGTGATTTCATACCCACACACTGTTAGTTTATAACACTCCAGCCACCAGTAGACCAGAGACAGATGGCCAAATAATGTGCCATTTCTAAACAGGGAAAGTTCCTATAGTAACTGACTATTTGAATTCACAAAATAGAAGGAAGGATTTCACACATCGTATCCACCATCTTGAAATGACAGAAAGTGGGCCGCTATGCAAAAAATATATCTCACCAACCAAACAACTGATTAGCGCTTGGGAGTTAGCCTACAACTACACATGACAAAATAGCAACATAGCAACATGCTACGCGGAAAAAAACCACACACACCCACACTCGCACAGTTGCATATCCCAGCAGGAGGAGAGGAAATAGGCAAAGGAAAAATGCCTTGCTGGGTTCAGCCCTATGTGTCCTACTGTTTGTAATCACTGGACACACACTGGGGGCCCGGGAGAAATGTTTTCCCAGCCATATGACATGCCTGTAGCGATGCCTGTGATGTGGAAATATGTTCATGAATCTTAATTTTTTTTTCTCTCCCTAGATCTAGCCAAATCATTGTGTTATTTATTTATCTAAGTTTTCGACAGAAGTGTTGTTATGTTGGTACAGAGAAATGCTAAGGAGGTTTTAATGAGCCGTCGGACATGAAAAGAGTGTGTACCGGCGGACATTTTACTATGACGGTTTCATCAGTATGTGATGTTTGCCATGTTTCAAAGTGCGTGTGATGAATGTGGGACAAGTGAGTGAGTGAGTGAGTGAGTATAATTCAAATATACACAAGTAGCCTACACATTGTAATTCATTCAAGTGTTTCGAGTGTTGCTATATGCAGTTTCAAGATGGACGTGTTTGCTTTAAGATGATGGTTAAGGCTTTTGATTTATAATATCATGTTGAGAAACAAGAAAATAAATATGCACAGCTCTGGAAAAAAAATGAAGAGACCTCTCCAAATGTTCAGTGTCTCTTGTTTAACTATTTATAGGCATATGTTTGGGTAAAATTAACATTTTGGTTTTATAATATAAACTACTGACAGCATTTCTACTAAATTCACAATAAAAATATTTTTATTTAGAGCATTTTCAATAAGTAATGTAGAGAGAAAGATTTAGGAAAAATCCAGACTGGTCTCTTAAAGGCCTACTTCACCGGTGGGAATATGAAGGTGTATTGAATTCTGAGATCCTATGTAGTATAAATGTGCAAAAAAAATGTAACATGGTCTCACTGTCTAACCCTACATTTCTCTTACTGTGACATCACAGTAAGATAAATGTAGGGTTAGACAGTGAGACCATAAAACACTCTTTCTGCCTTTTCTCAGGCTAGGATGAACCAATTTAAAAAAAAAATGCACATTTATACTACATAGGATCTCAGAATTCAATACACCTTCATATTCCCACCGGTGAAGTAGGCCTTTAATTTTTTCCCGGGGCTGTATGTCAAGCTTTTTTTGTGAATTCCTGGAGTTGCTCAAATGCATTTCTCTAATGTCACGGATAAGCGAGTTTTATTGAACACTTTTTTTAAATTCTCAAACCTCTCTTTATTTTATTTCTTTTTTAAATAAATGAGGTTCGAAATAATTTAATAAAATATGTTTTACTTTGCCAAGCTGAATCAGGGGCTCAGAGCTGTGCGGGAGCCCTGGGGCCTCATTTATCAACAGTGCGTAGAAAAGGTTCTAAATACACTCTTACGAATGAAATTTAGTATGTGCTTAAGTACAAAAAAATCGGTATTTATCAAACGTGCGCTGGCCTATCGTACGCACACCAGTAAGTCATCAATCTTGATAAATCCCACATGTTCTTAAGTACCATGCTCGTTCACGCTCAGACCATTTGCATGCAGAAACGCCTCCAATTAACCATATATGGTCACAACACATCCCTTTATCAACCATGTGAATGTGTTTTATCCCTCTCCGCTACAATGGCAAAGAGGGCAACGAAAAGAAACTTCTCCGACTCCAACACATAAATGGAAACCCTTGTAAACGAGGTTGAATCAAAGCAAAACATATTTTGTTGGCTCACTTAGTGCAGGCATTAAAACAAAAGAAAGCTTGCTGCATGGGAAAATGTGATATTTTCGAGCAAGTTGTAAGGCAACGGCATTGTTTGGGGTCCGCGATCTGACAACTTTACGTGCAGTCATTCATAAACTATTTCAATAAATAAGAGATGAAGATAAGTTCCTAACAACATTAGAGTTACTAAGTGAAATTAGTGATTTGCGAGTCTGGCGAGTCACCGCGGCTCGTCCAGCTCACAGCTGAGTGCTGTCAGATGAGACGCACAGACAGCATCGGAGGGATCCTCCGCTTCAAAATATGTAAACGTGTGACACATTTAATGAATAATCAATTAGAGCTTACCTAAAAATAAGTGAGCCATATAACTATTTATTGCATTTAGGATGTTAGCTCATTTGGACGCTGTTTTGACCGTCTGTTTTCATTGATGTATTGGCGATTTTATATCTACTTCAGTTTCATTACTGAGTCGTGATCAGTGTTCTTAAAGAAACTTAGATTATAAAACAAGAGGTCCAAAACACAGATGATGATTAAACAAACAAATGTATGACTTTATATTACCCTAGAAATGCACGGGTGGATTTGACGCGTGGCGATTATAGATATAAAGAGAACGCTGGCGGTTCTAGTGTTAATGCAGACGTTGAAACTCTGAAATGCTTTGCTTTGTGCTTGTAATATCGCTATTCTACCACTAGATTCTGTTCGTAAGCATGGTCAGAGTTGTGCTTACATTTACACACATTCATAAGTCTAAGTACATTTTGGTAAATTCCATACTTTGCGTGGCAATGTTCTTACGCCCTACTTACGCACAGATTTGTGCGTAAGTACGGTTGATAAATGAGGCCCCTGGAACATTTCTATGATTAATATTTCATCACCTCTTCCCATAGCACATATGTACATAACATATAGGCTACAGAGGAGCAGATCAGTTCACCAGCAACACCCAACCAGACTGGCAATGTGTATGTGAACATTGAAACGCACAGAGAACCCCCTTTGAACATGCTATGGTTTAGGCCTGCATAAATACACTCATAACTGTTAACCAATTTAAACTTATTATTTTGAATCAGTCCCACTCCACTTGTAGCTGTTTTTATTAGGCTATTTTTCTGCTTCATTCAATTGATCTGAATGTGCTATGTGTTGTTGTCTCTTTGTACGATTGTTGTGTATTTTTATTGTATATTGTGTATCTGTAATTAACTCAACGTCATTGTAAAAGAGGGTCACCCCTCAATTGATCTTTCGAGGTTAAATAAAGGAAACAATAAATACATACATGTAATTGACACCTAATTGACATCTGTACGTTCTTCTATGCACAAACACATGCACACTCTTGTTGTGTTGCTGTGTTGTGATCCAAAAAGTTATGTCTACACAAATAGCACACAGAGAAAACAAGACATTTTGATCATGGGAGGCTTTGTAGCATAATGATATGAATCTTTATTTTTCTTATTTTTTTAAAATTGTCCAGTTCTTCATGTAGGCCTATTCACAAACTTTCATGGGCCTTTATTTTGTTGCATTTATTGCTTGAAATCCCATTCACCATCCAATTAAACTGATGTATCCTTCAGCCAATCAAATGAAGAGGTGGTGAGTGAGCGGTCTCAATTGTCCTTTGACCTTTAACGCTAATGAGTGACGCGCAGGTAACAAGAAATGTCTAACCGGAACTTGAGTGAGGACTACTTTACATTTTTATTTTTCGTTTTGTTTTTTTCGACTACTTCGCGATCAACTTAAATTCGGTGAAAAAATGGCTGGACACTGGTGAGTGAGACACTAGGAAACAATGACAAACAAACTGAAAAGTAACACAATGTATTTAGACGTATTGACTGTATATATAATGACTGCATGTTGTTTATATATGACTATAAGCTTCTAGTGAATAACTTGAGTAGCATATTATTTAGAATTATTTACCATATTATTTTTAAACAACAATATAGGCTCATCAAGTGTCTAAATTGTAAACTATTTTTTCATAATTCAATATAACACGCATTTTCTATTTGTGAGCTGCTAGGGACTTTTTTGTTTGTATTTCAATCCTTAATGTTAGCTGTAAGAATGTTTGCTCCTGTAGGCTGTTTCTATTAGATATTTAGCCCTATGTGAGTGTGATGTGAACACTAGTGTATATTTTTAAATACAAGCAACATGTAGTACTGTGAGAATCATGTACAATCATCCATGATAGTAGTAAAATGCACCTTTTGATAGGTAGGCTATGTGACAAAAGCCTTAGGAGTATAAACACATCTAGGTAGCTGTACAATAATGACCAAAACCATGCAATTATTGATCACAGTATGTACAATCTGTATACAATCTGTTAATGGAAGGCATGGGTTCAGGTGTGGAGACTGTAGTTAATGTACATGTTGTGTCTATGGTGAGTCCATGGTGAATTTAATGAGCCCGTGTCAGTGGGGCACCTGGGGTCTTGTTAATCAGGCTGGCTGCAGAGAGGAGAAAGCTGTTCCTGTGGTGTGGAGGTTTAGGAGTGAAAGCTGGCATGGCGGCTACTGCCATCGGTTTATGAGTGTGTGTATGAAAGGGTGGATGTGGTAAGAAATGTAAAGCGCTTTGGGGCTGAGAAAATCAGCTAAAAAGCGCTATATAAGTCAAGTCCATTTACCATTTACAACACTATACAGTCATGCCTTCCATTCTGCCTATTTCCAACGGCTCATATTGTTTCTCATGATCAAACAGTTTTGTTCTGTTGCCCGTCTTAGCTGCCACATGCTTTCGGGCACAGTTTGCAGTGCAGCTTGTCAAAATCAGTGAATATTTCCACACAATCCGCTTACTGTGTGTGCACCAAAATAAATGTGGTGTTAATACACAGCCTATAGGCTCTGTAAACTGGTACAGGATATGTAAACAAAGGATATGTAAAAAAAAAAAAAAAAGAAAAAAGGGGGCCCACAACAACTAGACAACAAGCGTTCTCAAGAATCAGCTCCACCTTTAAGTTGAACTCATGGCTTCTGCCTTTTCTTCATTGTCACTTATTTTGCCGACATTTTTATTCCGCTCCAACTACAAGCCTGCCAGTCACGCCTACCTCTACTCCTTTTGTATTGTAGATTTTATTTGATATGGACATGACAATATCATTGGACGAACCAGATGCATTGTTTTAAGTGTGTATTATCCTGCCACATGATTGGCTGTTCCTCTCCTTCCTTGCCTCTTGTTTAAAGGTGAAGTAAGCGTTTTATTTATGTTAATATAAGTGTTAAATCGCTCTTTATTTATACAGTGATCACTTACATAATGTGCGCGTTTCATAAAGCCGATCTCTCAGTCAACTGCTCTTAATAATTCTCATTATTGACTATTATTTGACCTCCCGGCCTTATTGCGACAGGCAGTAGATTGCCTATAATGTCACCAAGTGCTTTTAATTCAAAGTCCTGTCTGATGAAAGTATTCCAGGAGTGCAGTTTTTGAAAACACAGTGAGACAGGGAGAAGGGGAGGAACCAGGTAATTGTATATAGCACTCCCAAATGACTCTATAAACGCCTTTTTAATTTCAATCCTAGATGAAACTAACGGGGAGCTTTCAATTAACAGCATTTGCCAAATCGACATCTTGAGGTGATTATGAACACGTTTCCAAGAGCCAAAGATGGTGCTAGACGGAGTGAGTGGATATAATTACGGGGAAAATGGACGCAGGGTATAGTAGCACATCGCAGGAGGTGCTGCACCCAATATAGGCCTTGATGATAATTAACCAAAAATCTTAATAACATCGGAGGCGAAAAATGATTCCCCACCCCTGACTCGAATATGATAAATATTTAATGTTTTCATCGCAGTAATGATGTGGAAAATGCAAAAATGCCAAATCTCTAGCTGTCAAACTTATTTTTTTCGCCGCCACTGTTGTCTTGTAATTAGAGGAACTATAGCTCCAACTGTCTTAATTTCCCAGTGCAGCCGCTGCCAGCATTTAGCACACTCATGAAAGACTGGTGGTGACAGGGCCGGGAATTGTGTTGTGTTGTTGGGGAAAAATTAGTTGGACTGCACATTGATGGGTTTAGCATTCAGCTGCTTGGCAAATCCACTAGTGGTGCGAACATGTATCCTTTTGACAATATAAAGTGGCGCAAATCATAATCTTGCACAAAAACGCAATCCTTTGTGTACGTGTGTATGTTTGTCTCTCCGGTATGTCTGTCTGTCTGTCTGTATGTGTCTGTCTGTCTGTCTGTCTGTCTGTCTGTCTGTCTGTCTGCCTCTCTGCCTGTCTGTACAGATCTCTTCTGCGAATGTGCCAAAGTATTCTTTTTTCCAAGCACTTTTATTCAACAAATTCCATCTATTACCAAGATGCCCTACTACAGCGGTGAATTGGGTGTATACAGTTGTGTAGCCACTAGCCAGACCGACCAAATGAGTGGGCACCGTGTCGGGGAAACAAAATGACTAAGTGAACCAGAGTGGTCTTGTACAAACAACATTAGTCAACGTTTTCTTGACCCACGCTTGTCTGTTGGTGTATATACAAGCTTTCCTCTCTTAACACAGATGAGAAATCCCAGTTCAATTTTTTTCCATGGCCGGGCTGCTGCTTTCACCCACACAGACACCAGAGGGGAGCGCTGGTGATCAATACACTGTACTTTGGCTCGTCATTATCAAGACTTATTTCCCCCTTTCGGCTCGGGGCCCATTAAATCAAGAGGACCACATTCTACCCGCCCAGTGTCTCAGTCAAGCAAAGACTCCCGAGTCACATTAAGGGCTTGATTTACGCCTCTTTAATGACAGGGCCACCCCTTAATTAGCTGACGGCACACAAAAAAAAAAAAAAAAAAAAAAAAAAAACTGCTGCAGCCACCACTGCTGCTGCTGAAAAAGGATGACCATCACCATCACCATCTAAAGCCCGGGGATGATGTTTGCCTCGGGGTAACACTCAATCTGTCACCCCTATCAAGCCGTACTCACACTGCAAAAAAAAAAAAAAAAAAAAAACAACAGCCTTTTCTCATTGCCGTGGCCCAATGCCTCATACCGTTGAGAGACACCCAGAGGGGATAATACATCCTAGCTGAGATGCCCGATCTCTTGCTATCAATTCGGGGTTGCACCAGGTGTTTTGGTTGCAGTAGCAAAGGTCTGTAACTTTTTTGTTTTACTTTGTGAAGTATTTTTGCTGTCAAACGGCTGTTCTTGTTGTTGTTTTGGTCACTATCCATTGGTTCCAGCCAGAGAGAGAGAGAGAGAGAGAGAGAGAGAGAGAGAGAGAGAGAGAGAGAGAGAGAGAGAGAGAGAGAGAGAGAGAGAGAGAGAGAGAGAGAGAGAGAGAGAGAGAGAGAATCATAATCATTAGCGGAGAAAAAAATAATAATTTGGTTAGTTTAATGGAGTGACTTAGACTAACAAGTCGTTGAGACAAGAATATACCCCGAAGTGACTTAGCAGATGTATTACCCCAAGTATAGTAGTAGTGGCTTGCTCATTAGCTTCCTTGCAGTGTTATTGCAGTCAGGCTCATAAGAGAAAAAAAACTGTATACTATCCATGCACTGGCTGAGAGAGAGAGCTGATAAATTGCATAATAACCAGATTAGCAATATGTCATACTAAGCCTTTGGGCGAAAGGCAAAGAGAATTGGGGAAGATTTTCACCCCTCCCTTTGAGATGAGAAAAATATATAAATAGAAACCTTGAAGCACAATTTGTCAAGTTACATGCGCATAAATGCTTTTTCCTTTTCACCCCACTACCACCCCACATATATAAGAGTTCTTTTCAAGCAGATTGTCATCCTGTCACATAAATGAAAATGGAAAGCTTTTTGCGAAAATATCTAGTTTAAAGGTCACGTTTCATTTTAAAGACCCTCTTGGTTTTGATCTTTATGTCACAGTGTGTGGCCTCAGCGGGAGATGACAGGCCTCTCTAAGACAGAACAAACTCTGGCTATTACGCTGCATTATCGTTTTAATGTATTCTATCAGACCAAATTATGTCTGGTTGGCTGTTAAAAAATGATCATTTAGGCCGTTTTCGAAAAGCTAGAAGTGAAATTGGATCGTGCACTTTTTGTCAAGGTCAATGGCCTTGCTGAACACTTTAGCGACTAGTAAAATTAAATGTGATGGAAGGAACCCAGAAGTCATTCTTTTACAGGACAATTTGGGATTATTTGTGGGTACATGAATAGTGGGACTTTCCAAAATCACATTGAAGCCAGAATCCACATTTTTCAAATGATAATGCTAACATGTGACCAATGCGTTCCCATGTTGAACTCAAACAACTGCCCAAGCTAATTAGCTACTGAGCTCTCCTTACAATTGCAATGAAAAGAACATACTTTTGAGTTTTTTTCAAAGCGTCTTTGAGCCTATAGTAACTAAGTCTGTTGAGCCCTTTATTGTTAGTTAGTTAGTTAGTTAGTTAGTTAGTTAGTTAGTTAGTTTTATTATTTGTCACATACATAATTGCACAGGGCAATGCGTAGTGATATTCTTGAGTACGAGTCCGGCTGTCATTCAACTATATAAAGTGCAATATTTGATTATAATAATGATTGGGTGGTCACTGGGTGGTTGAACAGTCTGATGGCCTGGTGAAATAAACTCCTCCTCATTCTCTCTGTGTTGGCCCTTAGCAGACGGTAGTATTATCGGTATTAGTGTGTATCATCTATCAAACAGCCACACCAGCCTGGAAGTTTAGTTTACTTGTCATGAATCCACCATCCTTAAAAAAAAAAAAACTGTTTCAGATGTGCAGAGGTATATTTAAGGTAAGGGAGTGTGGTGTGGTAGAAAGAGGAAATTTAATTAACCTCCTTTTCTATGCGGAGAAGCCTCTTAGATAGAATAAGTCTTCACTGCGGCGCCGCACCTGACTATTTTATAAATCCGTGGCTGATTGGTAATTAAACTTAAATTCAAATTTGACAAGGGCTGAGCTGCTGGAGCACTGGCAGTAATCTTCAGATAAGATAGGCAACGGTGGGAATAACTTTTCTTCTGTTTACTTTTGGATTCCCAAGATGTTTTTTTAATTTAAAGGTGCTACTAGGAACTTTTATATATTTCTGAAACATTGATGATCATAAATTGCAGCAAACGAGACCATCAGTGCAACAAGTGCTATTTTTATATGGTTTTTCTTAATGCCTTTGTCATGGGTATACGCTCACCCAGGAACAACAGCTGGCGTAGTAAAACACTACCGCTTTTGTCCAAAGGGGTTGCAAGAATTAACACAAACTGAAAGTTCCTCAGAGCACCTTTTTTAAATGTTTGTATAGTTGTTTATTTTTGAAATGCAGATTTTACATATTACATTTTGATTATTTCATGAGTTCCCCACTGAATGACACCTTTTTATTAGGTTGTATTTCGTTTCACAGCACCTGCTTATTGTCGAAATCCCATTTGTTGATCACACACACAGAGCAAATCGAACTAAAGGTGGAGTGGAGAAACAAGGGTGATCCTTCAACACTTTATGGAGTGAGATCAGAGTAATGTTGGCTAGCTGTTCTTTTTCTGTACTGTTTACACCAGGGGTCTCCAACAGGTCGATCGCGAGCTACCGGTAGCTCGCGGGCGGGCTTTCAGTAGCTCGCCTGATAGGTTGACTGACTTGTAAAAAAAAAAAAAAAAAAAAAAAAAACATTTTTTTTTTTTTTTTTTTTTACAAGTTAAAAATCTGATGAAGGTAAATGCACCTCTTCCCATGGTCAAAACTTGCGATTTGCGATAAATAAATGTTCATGTGTCTCAAAGCGTTTCTCTATCAGCTGGTGTGTGTGCTGCTGTGCGGCTCTGCATGCGGCCATGCATGACTACGGCATGCACTGTCTTTGACCTTTGCATAAATGTATTTAATCATTTTAAGGGGAAAAGACATTGTATTTATTATTTCAACTATTGAGTTATTTGTAAAACAGCATGCTAGCCATACAAGATTTATTTTCTGAATGTTCAATGCTGCTTTATTTTTATGTTTTAAATTGGGAAATACATGTTCCAAAACGACCAATAACCTCTGTATTTAAAAAGAAATCAAGCAAGTAGGCTAATAATAACCATTAATGAATTATAAGCTATTGCATCACAGTAGGCCTAATTGTCCACAATAATCTCACAACAGCCCTTATCTAAAAAGGAACTTTAAAAATGTACAACTGTAAGGTCACTTGTCTGTTTTATTCAAATAAGCAGTTGTTTATTTCTGTAGTGCGTATTGGCATCTTTGAGCAAAATACCCCCAAAATTTTCGGCGCGCCGCGTTGCGCCGCGCCTCCTCCACACCTGTGTGGTGACCACCTTGACTAAGACATTTCCTAGGGAAACACTGTTGCGTCACAAAAAGAAGTGTTGTATAGACATTGATGTCAATTTTCAGTGATATGTGGCCCACAAAAAGTGTAAAGTAATGTGTTGGACCTTGGACCTTTGATGGGAAATTATTTATGATAAGCATTGGGTATTGTAATTTCACACATGTACAAACAGAAGCTTAATTCATTTGATGTGTGCTATGTAAATAAATATAAGCGATTTGATACAAGTAGCTCTTGGCCACTTTAATTTTTTCAAAGTAGCTCTCAGTTGAAAAAAGGTTGGAGACCCCTGGTTTACACGTTTGGCTTGTTGTTGGTTGTTTTGCTTCAATTATTCATAGGAACAACATCCTTAACTCTAATGTGCATTGCTTCCTCACTAAGATGAAAAAAATGTCCATAAAACATTTTTCTTCTTTCATTTTAGTAATCCCTGCGTTCCAATTCACATACTTTTTCTTTTTACTACACTACATACTAAAGTACAAAATAGTTTTAGGCCCACAGGAGAGAAAAAAAATCAGAGAACGAAGATTTTTTTTTTCATTATGTCGAGAAATGTCAAGAATAAAGACGAATATTCCAAAATGCTATTGGAGTTAGTGGGGCATTTATGTATGTTCAGCATACTACAATTGACGTGCATGTTTTGGGACATCCTAAATCTTTTTCTGGCATACTAAATAGTAGGGAAGTATGGGCATTGGAACGCAGGGTATGTTTCACCCTTGGCGGCCACAGTTGGGTTTTGCTTCTCGGGAGCCATTGGAAGCTGTTCTGTTCTCTACAAGGCAGAGAAATGAAAAACGTGTGTGTTCCAGTGACGCCGCAAAACAAGCCAAGCCATGAATTTAGAACAGGATATTGGCTAGAGGGGGGTGTGGGGGGGGGGGGGGCTGTTTGGAAAGTAATTACATCAAAGGCTGTTGAGGGAATATTTGCCACACAAAAAATTGCTGCGGATGATAAGCAAGGGCCCCCACAAGGCAGTAATTAGGGACTCGTGCCTTATGGCCAGTGCATTGTGGCGCCTTCTCATGCTAAATAATTCTTCTTACATTTATGAACCTGCCAAATGTATAGGAGCTACAGTGAGTGCTGAAATCTGTCTCTGTTATGGCCTGTCATGCCTCTGCAGGACTACAGCTCACTCGTAGATCCTTTTCGAACATAGGTTTATGTTGTGGGTTTTAACCACAACGTAATTTAGTGTTGAATGCAGATTTGTGGCTTGTTATGTGGTCTCATCAGAGCCCAAGCGTTCTGTGTGTGTGTGTGTGTGTGTGTGTGTGTGTGTGTGTGTGTGTGTGTGTGTGTGTGTGTGTGTGTGTGTGTGTTGTATCTTGGGAGCTTTTCCTGGCTGTGTTAACTCTTCACTTCATCTTACTGTAGTCTAGTGGGTTGTACGATGTCACTGCACCCTCATCTTTTATAATGCTGTATAGACAAATCAGTTGTGTGCTGAGATTGCCAAGATTTCTTCCGCTACCTGTCTAGACTCTGCTTGGCCTTTAATGTTTGAGGTGTGTGTGCATCTGTCTCCCTGTATGAGCTTCCTCTGCAGTTTGCTGCTACACCGCTACACATCCTTAGCATATATGAGCCTGTCAGAGGGTGTGTTGAACCACACTGTCGAGTCATGGATGCAAAGGTGGGCTTTGACATTGTTACATATGTTCTGGTTTGGCAATCAATATGCTGGTGTTCATGTCTGATTTAGCAGAATTTGGATTACAATGCATACATTACCAACAGAAAATGAATGAAAATCAAAGCGATTTTTTTTTTAGAAGAAAGTACTGACATATCTTTATCAAATACGTATTCAAACCCTTTAATTATCCTCCAGATGTGTCTAGAACTTTACTGGACTCCACCTGTGGCAAATGTATTGGATTGGCAAATATTTTCCCACCATTCACACTATATGGCAAGACAAAACCCAAGCCATGAAGTCCGGGGAACCTTAAGTAGACATTTGGAATACAATTGTGACGAGGCATAGATCAGGGCAAGGGTAATACACCATTGCTAAAGCTTTCAGTGTTCCAAGGTGCATATTGACCTTGATCATTATGAATTTGAAGAAGTTTGGAAACACCAGGACTATTCCAGCCAACTGAGTTACCGGGCAAGAAGACCCTGGATCAAGGATGTGTCCAAAACATCCAATGGTTACTCTGAGAGCTTCCGAAGAACAATGAAGGGATGGAAGCTAACCTTTGGGCAGGTTGACCATCTCATAAGCACTCTATCTATCTGGCCTTTATGGAGGAATGGCAAGACAGAAGCAAATAGTAAAAGGCCTATGGAATTCCACTTGGCATTTTCTAAACTGCATATAAAGGACTCGGAGAGCATGTGGGAAGAGATTATCTGGTCCGATGAGACAAAAACTGATCTCTTTGGGCAGAACTCCAAGAACTATGTCTGGCAAAAAAACAAGGCACTTCTCATTCCCCTGGCCAATACCATCCCCACATTGAAGCATGTTGGTGGCAGCAACATAGTGGAAGGAACAGGGATACAAGGGAATCTGTTCCAGAGCGCAAACAACCTTAGAGAGTGGGGCGCCTGTTCACCTTTTCAGTAGGACAATGACCCATGGCATACAGCCAAGACAACGCTGGAAAGGCTTCGGGACAAGTCTCTAACTGTCCTTGAGTGTCCCAGCCAAAACCCAGTCTTACACTCTGTAAAGCATCTGTGGAGAGACCTTAAGATGGCAGTTCACGGGCACTTCCCATCCAATCTGACTGAGCTTGAGAGGACTTGCCAGGAAGAATGGGATAAACTACCCAAATCCAGGTGTGCAGGCTTAAAGGCCTACCTCACCGGTTGGAATATGAAGGTGTATTGAACTCGGAGATCCTATTTAGTATAAATGTGCAAAGAAAATTGAAATCGGATCATCTTAGCCTGAGAAAAGGCAGAAAGAGTGTTTTATAGTCTCACTGTCTAACCCTATAGTTTCCTTCTTGTGACATCACAGTAAGGGTTAGGATTAACAGGACAGCTCAATGCAAACCTACTATAATATCCTCTCTATGTCATCTTCTATGGATTATTCATACTGACAAGAGTGTGGTCACGTCTTGCTTTGACATTGCACATAATGCACAAGCATCACAGTCAAATGTGTGATGTCAACAGTATTCTGCATACAACTCCCAACAATGAACCCTCCTTCAAAGTCACTTGGATCTTTTCCCTTTCTTCCCGTGCCTGCTCAGCATCTGTATACATGCCACAGAACATGATTGGATTATCATGCAGTGCAAAATGCATAAACATCTCCATGTGTTAAGTTGTTTTGCTCATTTATTCAGGTCTGTAAGTATTCAGACACTTAATGTATGTTGTAGAAGCCCTTTCGGCAGCGATTATATCTTTGAATATTGTTAGGTAAGTCTCTGAATGCTTGAGTGATGGGTTATGAGGGCTCTGTTATGCTATGGGGCACATTTTGCTTGCATGGAGTCAATACTTTATTCCTATAATGAAACATCTCTCTATCCTGATGGCAATTCCACCTATCCATAGGGCATGAGAGGTCCCTGAATGTTTTGATGAATATGAACATGTGATATGGCCTTTATTGCACCAGATCTCAGCGTTGTTGAACACCAGTGTGAGATTATGGGCTGACATGTTAGACAATTCTCCCCACCACCATCATCAAGACTGAACATGTGTGCCCTGTGGGAGAATGGTCTTCACCCCTTCTCAAAGTTCAGAGACTTATACTTCATAGTTGATAGTTCAGTTTATTTCGATCCCACATAGATTCACAACATTACATAAGTAAAAAACAAAACAAAAAAATAACAAAAACAAAGTTGTCATCGAGAAGTAATGTGAAGAGAAGCTTCTCTGGTGGCTAGTAGTTGCCGGTCAGTATGTTAGTGAGATATTACAGTTCTATATTGTATTTAATACATTTGCAAAAAATGTCTAACACCAAAATAAAATGATTAAGTGAAAAGTACATCCTCAAGGGGGGCGCTCGTGGCGCAGCAGACCTGGGTTCGAATCCCGGCCGGGTCGTTCTCTGCATGTCTTCCGCTCTTTGCCCCATTTCAACTATGTCTCTCCAAATCTATCTAATTAAAGCTAAAATGCCAAAAAAATTAAAATTAATTAATTAAAAGTACATCCTCAACACATAGTGTGCATAATGTGAAGGGGTCTACATACTTTTCTAAGGCACTGTAACTTTTATGTGGTTGAGTTTGTTAGAGAAGCAGTCGCAGCCATTTCATCATCCACCATTGTGTGTGGTGCCACACAAACATCATTTATGTCATTATGTGCTGAGACAGCAAACTGTTGGCAGTGAGTGATGACAATCAGTACATTTTACCTTAGACAAATACCCATTCCATTTAGTGACAGGTATGCAGGTTGTATTTTACCACCACAACATAAATATAAGAATGGAATGTCTGTCACATTTGTTTGAATATTGCAACGGTTGGCAAACCTAGCGCACCCGCTGCAGGCTTCAATAATGGCCAGTCTCCTGTTCTCCTAGGATAACACTGTTGTTTTGTAGAGAGTAAAAAGTCCTAAAGCACAAATACAGTATGCAGCACCCAAAATAATTAATGAGCAACCTCCACTGAATATGTTTCACAGGGAGATAATGGCCCCCTTTTAATGTTTAATTTAGGTTTAAGGCGACTTTGAAAATCCTGTCACTTTGTTTTCTTATGAGTAACAATGCACACAAAGACGAGGATATCCGTTCACTAAGGCTTAAACCACACCAACAAACAATTCTCTTATTCCATTGGTCATATTTTGGTACATTTAAAAATGCGCAATAATAGCCTACCAGCGTTGCGAATGCTGTAAGAAATGGAATCCAGCCTGTTCAAGGCATTTATAGACAGTACATGCTTTCATAAACTGACAGGCCTCCATAATAATCCTATTTGCAGAAAATGAAATATGATTTTGATTATCCATAAAAAAATGGTGCCTGTTGTTTTTTCTGTTAGATATTTTTGGGAGTGCTCACTGCTCATCGTGCATTAAGCCTTATACAGCTCTGGAAAAAAAAATGAAGAGACCACTCCAAATGTTCAGTGTCTCTCGTTTTACTATTTATAGGTTTATGTTTGAGTAGAATGAACATTTTGGTTTTATAATATAAACTTCTGACAACGTTTCTACCAAATTCCAATACATGTTTTGTCATTAAAAGCATATTCAATAAGTAATGTAGAGATGAAGATTTGAGGAAAATCCAGACTGGTCTCTTATTTTTTTTTCCGGAGCTGTATAATCTGAGTGCGAGTGATTTCAGTTCTATGCTTTGAAATTTGAACAAAGTATCCAACCAGTTTGTGCGGAAAAGGTAATCTACTTATTCTAGCAGAACGTGTTGAAGAGTCTGATCATTTAATTGAGGTGTCTGTATGAGTTGCGATTGGGAAATGAGAAGCACAGCCCTCAACTTAGGGAGTGGATATTATACTTGCTTTAACCAATTGAAAGAGAAAAACTGTAATACATTTTCTAGGAAGTTGTTAAGGACTGATTGCAAGTATCCGTGGTCTGGACAATGGACTGGACTCTGTGTGAACCTGTCTGCAAAGTCAACTTCATTGCCAATTTCTGCAATATATGCCAGACATTCAGAGGAATCAAAATTGTGTTTCTCTTCTGACCTATGGTGCATAAATAAAAAAGAATGAAATAAGATAAGATGAGAGAAGTAATATGTACAACAAATAGATTCTAGATGAGTGCAAAAGTTAAGGCATAACCAAATGGTATAAACAAACTAAATAGTATAGCAATAAAGCAACCATATCTGTGATTAATATCCATTATGTGATCATTTGCATCAGCAAGATAATACAATATACCTGTAGGTCAGGAGAGCAAAATTATGTTTTTACAGTATTTTACTAAATTGGCAAATCATTATCTGAATTAATACAGTAATGATACACTTGCGGTACATTAATTAGAAGTGCCCATTTACATCGTCTTAAAGCTCTTGGTATGAATCAGCGGATAAATATATAAGCCAGTACGAACTCTTTGATGTGTGTGAAAAATGATATCACAATGAAGTGCTTTATATGATGTTAGAGAGGGCTGTTGATGCCTATTTCAACTTAAGCCTGGAGAATTGTTCTGCGAGGGGGCTCTTTTTTTAAGAGAATATCCGCATGGGCAGTAACACAGGCTCACGTTAACGTCAACATTGGGACCTAAACAAAATGGTGTCATCTCATTTGCATAAATCTGACCTCAGCCACGAAATCCACTTAGTATTGTCTCCATGTATTAATTTCTTATAACTGGGAACTTGTCTTATCAAGTACATTTATTTGTCTGGGATAGTTGTATGATGTAAAGGCATAGTCAGTCATTGTAATCCAGAAAAACTATTTTGTCAAAATCAGCTAATATCTACTCAACCATCCGCTAGATGTCCGTAACAGTAAACATTTTGTGTTTATACATAGCCGAGGCTCTGTAAACGGCTATCAAAACCCAGTGGCACAGGGCATCAAATATTGCCGCGGTTAGTATAAATAATCCCACATTCTCTGGAGACCATAAACCTTACCTTTTAATCAGGTCAGCTTCTGTGATGCTTTCATTGCTTACTTTCGGGTTGTGTCTCTGTCTTGGTCCGTTGATCTTGAAAATGAATGGTGACGAAATGATGAATGCTAACAAATGTTCTGTATTCAGGGCCCGGGCTGAGATGTGAAGGCTGCTATCTGCAAGCAATGAATCTGCTAAAAAGTGCATTCCAAAGCAAGAAGCAACAAAATGACGGATAGAAGTAGAGTACATAACCAAATCAAACGGCTGAAAACTGAATTTACTCTGTACTGATTTTTCTTTTTGGGGCTTTTTTATTAGACAATTTTGGAGTGACAGAGATGAAATGGGGTAGAGAGGGGAATGACATGCAGAGAAGGACCCGGGCTGGATTTGAACCCGGGTCTGCTGTGAAGAGGACTGAGCCTAATTTGTGGAGGGGGGCTCTAACCACTACACCACGAGCGCGTCAACTGAATTTATTATCGATGGAACCTGTGTGAATGTAACCATACCCTCGTAGAAATGATGTCATCTGAAGGTGCCATTTTAGGGGGGGGGGGGGGGGGGCTTTTAATGGCGAGGCCAGCCACGTGGTTCTTAAATCTATCACTTACAAATAAATCAAAGTCTTTCTACATAACATTACTGATCGTAATGAAACTTCAGTCTGTATAATTTATCCCCTGCTGTGGCATTGCTAGTGTGCTCCAACATAGATTGAGCCCATTACGTATTTTGGTTAAATAGAACATTTAAAAAGTGTTAGCGTAAAAGCTTCATTTTATCACAAGATCAGTTATATTGAGGGTAAATGGCTCTTAAGGAGTGTACTTAATCACTTCACAAACCCTTTTAACATGATGCAACTGGAACAAACTATTCTGAAATACAACCAGAAACAAAGAGTGTTTTAGCTTTTTTCTCGTTCAGGGTCTGAATTAGGCTTGTGTTCTGCTACATATATTTAGATAGAGACCTTGGGTTATTCGTTGGTGTTTAGGCACCACAGTCCATCTGTTTGCTTATAGGGTTGTTTTGTATGTCTGTGTTGCAGTGACAGCTACATCTATAATACCATAATAATATAGTTTAAAGAAGGGTGTCTATCCAGTAAGATAACGTTCTTATTGATGATTTCAATTAAACAAGGGCTAAACATTTTTCATTAAAGTATATAGTGTAATTTTTTTTTTTACTGTAGCTACTCTGGAATAATCATAGATACCTTTTGATTGGATGGAGAGTGGGGCTTATATGTACACAGACACTTTTTTTAAACTGTGCCATACGTTTTGTAGTTGTAGCCATCATGCTTATTGATTTGTATTCAATATTGTATCCAATTCAACATGCAGCATAATGTAGGACTTGCTTTGCCACAGACTGAAACAAAAACACATTTGAACCATGGTACATACAGACATGAATGCCCTAGGAAATACATGCATGATGGACATATTCACTGAGTCTCACAGTCTAGCCGATTTAATTAAAAAAAAATATTGTATTCAGTTCAGTTTCTTCAATTGTCTGAACATACAAACAAGGAAAGTATTAAACTAAACTCATTGTGTTGGTGCTTTCTGAGGTACATTTTAATTTCACAGTTGATGAGCATAAGGATAATAGCAACAGGGATACAGTGTACAGTTATATTCCGATTTAACAGAAGGAAATGATCATTTAAGAAAAAGCTGTGTGTGTGTGTGTGTGTGTGTGTGTGTGTGTGTGTGTGTGTGTGTGTGTTATATGTGTGTGTGTACCACGATAAACAACGCATTGCATGTGGGATGACAATTGGGATTTGTGTACCAAAGCAGATGTTTCCTCGGGGGGGTGTGTGTGGCGCGCTCAGCAGTGTTTGGAAAAGGCTGCACGCTGCGCTCGCTGTAATTGGTGCATGTTTTAAAGCCAAATCCTAGCTAGCTGTGGTCCCTCGTGACGTGTGTTATCCTGCATCCCCGCATCCCCACATCCCCTCCCAGTGGACTAGAATCCAGGCCATGGCACTGCAGACATTGAAACTGTGCCTTTTATAGAGACAGAAGGGAATAAAACAGGGAGATAAATTACAATTCAAAAGACACTGATTTTTCCCAAAGCACTTGCTCCTTCTGACCTCACCATCCCATCGCGTGTGTGTATTGATCACATTAGTGTTTGATTATCGATCCCACAGGCAACCTCAAAGACATGCCCTGCGTTCCAAATCACATACTCTTTCTTTTTACTACACTACATACTAAAGTACAGAAGAGTTTTAGGGCCACAGGAGGGAGAAAACAATCAGATGAGAAAGATTTATTTTTCATTATGTCGAGAAATGTCAAGAATAAAGACGAATACTGCAAAATGCTATTGGAGTTAGTGGGGCATTTATGTATTTTCAGCATACTACAATTGACGTGCATGTAATTTGACATCCTTAATCTTTTTCTGGCATACTAAATAGTAGGGAAGTATGGGGATTGGAACGAAGGGATGATCTAGCAAAGGTTTCATGACTATTTTTTCTTTAAAGGAATAGTACAACATTTATAATTTGTAGCTTTTTGCCTCACTTTCTGGCTCAAGTAAAGGGCAAAAGAAAGCGTTCCTGTAACTGTATGTGCATTTTTTATATATAAATGGGCAAAGGTCGCTCATCCTGGTTAGCTTAGCTCAAACACTGGTAGTCAAGGGGAACAAGTCGAAAAATACACACTTTTTAAGATCACTGAATGCTCCCTTGTTCTTGTTGGGACTTGTTTATTTACCACATTACGTTGTGATCTATATTTTAATACATTATGTCCTTTTAGAAACCATAAAAACTTAAAATGTTAAACAATTTCTTTAAAGCGAGAGTGCACATTTATTTTACTACTTCTGACACCAACCTTCACAGTGGACTTGTACTTTGCTTTGGTGAATCTGGTACAATGAGCATCTATAAAATAATAACAGCAAAAAATGCATTAAAGCTGCTTACATTAGACATTACTTTAATGCATCAGGGTATCAAATTTCACGTTGATTTGTGGAGAAATGCGACAGTTCCATTGCAAATCCCTATTGGCTGTTTTTTGGGCCCATAAAAGCACAAACATGCAGCTTGCAACATCTGCTGCATCAAAACAAGGATGACACTGTATTGGCAGCGTCTGTATTTTACAAACCTTTTTATGGGTGATTTTCAAGGTGATTTGAGAGTGTGAGTAAGGCTTTGGGTCTCAGCATTTGAGGGCGCTTTCGAACCATGCCTTGTTTGGTTCAATTGAAACGATATTGGGTTTTCTTTCACTTTTGCTGTCGTTTGGTCTCGTGAAAACACAGCAAATTGTTCATGTGTGCACACCAAAAGCAGACCGAGTCCTTGTTGAAGAGTATGGTTCAAAACGTGATCAGTCGTGATCCACTCTAACTTTAAAAAGCACTGAGTATTTTTGGACTAAACCAGCTACCCTAGTCTGCTGCGCAATGCATTATGGGATGAGGAAGACTTCCTGTAGTTTTCTTTCTGTAGTTTTCCCATATGGAAATTCTGACCAATTGTAGAGCAGTTCCGGAACTAAGTTATTGCTCCCACCTCAGACACATCACATGAGTGAAGAGAACGTTCTTACAAAGCTTATGCGACTCCATTTTGGTTTTTCACCAACAGATCAACTGATTTGGACCAGAGGAAACGATAGGTGTGAAAGAAAATCAAACCTGTTGAAAAGCGAACCAATGTAGCATTCTTCAAGGACGCAAACTAGAATTGGACTATCAGCTCTGAAAGTGCCCTAACTTACATATCGAGGAATCATGTTTTCAAATGTCAGTCCTGGTCCATTTTTGGGGATTGGGTTCAAGTCTTGTGTGTACCTGTTTTTCTAACCAGGTACCTTTATTCCTTCCTGATATTCAAAGACCCTATATGTTAGGTAAAGAGAAGACTATACATTGACCCTGAAAGGTACTGGAGAACGCTTGTTGTCAAACTCACTTTGTGTCAAAATCAATGAATATCTCCTCACTATTTGCTACCTATCCGTACTATGTGTGCGCTGAAAAAAAAAGACATTGTTAAAAACACAACCTTGGCTCTGTAAAACTGGCATGTTGCTAGCTACGGTAGGCCCACTTTGTTTACATACGTTTAGTTTACACAACAGTCTACAGAGTCTAGGCTGTGTATTAATACCTCCTTTTTTTTTAGGGCACACACAGTATGGACATGTTAACGTATCGTGAGGAGATATTCACTGATTTGGACATAACGTTATTCTGACAACAAGCATTCTCCAGAACCACTGTCTTTGCATTTGTGTTTTTCTGAATTTTGCTTCTTTCGAACATAAAAGTAAAAGCTGACCCTAACAAAAACAAAGCTGAAAAAGCATCTTGTAAGAAACCTCCCTCAGTAATGACATTTGTACCAATAACAATAAAACAATAAAAATAAAACCCTAACACATACACTACAGACTAGACACACACACTGAGCAGATGCACAGTAGATAAAGGCCCTTTCAGTTGCTTTACAGGGCACATTATTATTATCGTGTAGGCTGGAGAGAGATACAAATTAATATGGATGTGGACAATGCCACAACAATAAAGACAGGGATTGTTGGAAGAATAATGGGGCCATAGTGTGCATATAAAGGAACAAAGCATAAAAAGATTATTATGCTCCCAAAAACATAACAGACAACAACATCCACTCTCTCTGTAAATACACAGCAAAGGGATATCATAAAATTCTGCCATTTTTTTTGTATGCATCGATCCCAAACCTCTCACTGCCGTACCAATAGCTGGATCTTGGGTGTGTGAATGTACCAGATTAAATGGCAAATTAAAGTGAATGACACCCTTTCGTCTTTGGAAGTAATCAGCACAAGAACTGCAGACACATACTGGGTGGTAGGATGGCCAAGAGGATAGAGGGGCCGACCAGTAACCATGAGGTCTCTGGTTCCTCCTCCCAGTAACCATGAGGTCTCTGGTTCCTCCTCCCAGTAACCATGAGGTCTCTGGTTCCTCCTCCCAGTAACCATGAGGTCGCTGGTTCCTCCTCCCAGTAACCATGAGGTCTCTGGTTCCTCCTCCCAGTAACCATGAGGTCTCTGGTTCCTCCTCCCAGTAACCATGAGGTCTCTGGTTCCTCCTCCCAGTAACCATAAGGTCTCTGGTTCCTCCTCCCAGTAACCATGAGGTATCTGGTTCCTCCCAGTAACCATGAGGTCTCTGGTTCCTCCCAGTAACCATGAGGTCTCTGGTTCCTCCTCCCAGTAACCATGAGGTATCTGGTTCCTCCCAGTAACCATGAGGTCTCTGGTTCCTCCTCCCAGTAACCATGAGGTGTCTGGTTGGATCCCCGGCACCGGACAGGAGGGTGTTAATAGTAAAACTAGTGGTGGCTGCTATTACATCTACCGCATCCCACCACCTCTACCATTGTGTCCTTGAGCAAGACACTTAACCCCCAAACTGCTCCAGGGCCCCGGGGCGCTGTACTATGGCTGACCCTGCGCTCTGACCCCCTCTGAAGTGTGGTAACTTGAGAGAGATATGCGTTAAGACAACTTTCAATGTGCCTTGTGTAAATTGACTAATACAGATAAATTAACTGTAGCCTATGACGCAAGACATACAATTTTTTTCCTGTTTTTCCTTGTATTGATGTTGCCAGCGTTAATGATCAGCAAGAAATCTTTCACACACACACACAGACAGAGACACACACAGACATGGAGAGAGACACACACACACACACACACACACACACACACACACACACACACACACAGGAGATTTATGACATAATACCCAATATTCCGTATGTTTTTCAGCGTGGCTCCGGCAGCTTGCTGGTCATGATGCTCCCTCTGTGCTTGTCAGATTACAGGCAGCCTAGACCCTCAAACCAGGAGACAAAGACTATTTTTAGATTGTGTGGCTAATAAGAATTCATTTAAGACAGCGCCTTCAGTTTTGAAACAATATGTTCGGTTGGACAACATTGTCAGGCGCCTAAAAAAGACAAAGATAAACTGAGCAAAATGATTAATTACTTTGTGTTGACTGTATAAATAGTCAGGTGAACTTTTATTGTCAATTTCTGCCATATGTGCCAGACATACAGAGGAATCTAAATTCCCTTTAGCTCTGATTTAATTTAATTTCGTCTTTATTTCGAACAAAAATAAATGAATAAGAAAAGCAAGTATGACACACATCATACAAATACACAAAACACAAAACAACAATAATTAAAACGTGTCACAAACAATATTTATAAAATAAATGTAGTGTCTAAGAAAAGGACATGATGAGATAAGTCAAATATACAAGGAATAGATTCTAGATAACGCAAAAGGGAAGGCGAAACCAAACAGTATAAAATAAAGGCCTATAACAAAGAAAAAAAAACGGTCCGGGGATCATCTTTTGCTCACAACGCCACGTGAAACATTTATGGCCCTTGCCGCGGTGTTTCAATCATGTCACACTTGATCTACAGCGACTCTTAAGTGTCTATTGTATCAAATAAATATTTCAAGCTTCAAACATGACGAGGGCTCTCTCTCTCTCTCCTTCCTCTCCAAAGGCAGCAGCAGCACTTTCAGACTAGATTGCTGTGTGTGTGTGTGTGTGTGTGTGTGTGTGTGTGTGTGTGTGTGTGTGTGTGTGTGTGTGTGTGTGTGTGTGTGTGTGTGTTTGTGATCTCGTCTCTCTTGACCCAAAAGCATCATCTCGACGCGGCCACGGTTTCACACGCCGAGGCCAGCAGCTGTCACATGTTGTCCCATAGAACACATGTGTGAAGGATGCAATATTCATCGCAACAGCCATGCAGGCGTTCCATGGACACTAGTGTGGCATCTGCTTCTTCCCACTTATTTCACTATAAACCAACACTATGTACAGCTCCGGAAAAAAATATAGAGACCAGTCTGGATTTTTCTTTAATCTTCATCTCTACATTACTTATTGAAAATGCTCTAAATGACAATATTTCTGTTGTGAATTTGGTAGACATGTTGTCAGTTGTTCATATTATAATGTTAATTTTACTCAAACATATGCCTATAAATAGTAAACTGAGAGACACTGAACATTTGGAGTGGTCTCTTATTTTTTTCCGAAGATGTAGACCTCATGAGATACTGGTGGAATTATTTTTGCTTTTTTTGGCCAATTCAACTTGTAATCCATCATCCATTGTCTGAATTGTGCTATATAAATACACTTGCCTTGCCTTCCTATTAAGATGTAGGTTAAATAGCAATGTCATCATGATATACAATTTATGAATTAAGGGCACTTTTTAGAGCACATATCCATTGGCAATGGCACAGAGCACCACTCGTTTGCATATTTATTATCCTTTGAAATTAGACTTTTTATGCTTGAAACCTTAAATATATCCAACCATGATTGCTGTTTAATCTGTAGTGATTATTACTCGCTATTGTTTTGTGTGTGGCTCCAGAAAGACAGCAGAGTCAGTAAATGGTGACCCACATGCAGGGCTGGACTGGGACAAAAAATCGGCCCTGGCATTTTTGGCCATGGCAGCCCACCGTTTATACGATATGCGGAGGAAGGGGTGTTGCACCAAATTCTGGGCCCCTATACAGAAAGTCCTGATGGGCTCTCTGAGAGGCGGTCTTACAATACAAACATGTAAAAGCTTTGTTTGTCTATAGTCCAAAACGTATGAGTGACTGGTCACTCTCTGAGCCAGATAACAACACAATGTTTCTATTGATGAATGACCAGATTATTACGCATACTTGAACACAACCCCTGGTCTAATGACCAGTGACGTGCGGTCAGGGTAGGCAGGGTAGGCAGTGCCTACCCTGGCGCCGTGTGCAAAAATAAATAAATAAAATTAAATAAAATTAAATATTTTTTTTATTTAATAAACTTATATTTCTATTATTACTGTTAATTATTTCGATCTTTACATGTAATCCGCGATGACTTTAAAAAAGTGTAGACGTTTTGATTAGAAACGTGGCAGTTAGTAAGTTACGCCAAAAAAATATTGTGCCTTTGCTGTTTCCCATTCATTGTGTACGGCAAAGAATCAGTGCCTTTGCGCCTATTCATTGTGGACGGCAAGAAAAAAAAAGTTTTCGCGCATGCGCACTTGATTCTGTATCATTTAACATGTACGCAAATAAGCATAATTCTTTGTGCCTTTTTTACGTAAATGGTATGCCACATAAGCCTTTACGTTACATATCATTCATGGACCAATTAAAATCGAGATATTACTAGACATTTACGCAGCTTAGGCCAACGTCATTACGTTGTTACCCCCGCGGATTTTTAAGTCAACATTGCAGCTGCCGTGTCCGTGCCCGCAGATATTTCAGACTGGAGGAATTTTAACAAATTGGATTATAATTTAAAAAGGAACAGAATGAATAGCAAGAGAAAGGCCTGCGCCAGCCTTGGACGGTGTACAGCAGCAACAGGGACAAACAATGTTCGAGCATTTCAAACGGACAGGTAGCCTACATGAACGGAAGAATGCTAGCTAGCTGTGCTGTCAATCAGACTGTCACTGGATTACTATCGTCTTGCTTATTTCTACAGCCAGGGAGTCAGATTGGTGAGTCAGAAACTTTTTGGGGGTTTATTTAATAATAAAGTTGGATGAATTGATACCGAGTGCAATCCATTCTGCATTTTATATTCAATTGAGCAGTTGTGTTTTCATTGTTACTGACGGACAAACCTAAGCTGTGCAATGTGGATAAATGGTTACATTCTGATGCTGGACAGGTCCATGGGGCATATGCTACTGGTACTTTATATATTAAGATAACGTTTATGGAGTGGAGTTGCCATCAGTTATGCTGTAGTCCTACATAATGATGAATGCTGTCTTTTATTTTTAAGTTGAATAGAAGTAGTAGCCTACCGGTAGTTTGAATCGGCGAAGGTTTGACTTGTTGCCTTACGTTTTTTCGGCCCTCTGTGTGAGAGACGGGTCCGTTAAGTCGATGGATGCGATGTTTAATCATTTAGACCAAACTACAGTAGGCTACGGGCAAACCTGAAGTCATCGTCGTGACATTTCATATACGTCCCGTCTGTGTGTGTGTGTGTGTGTGTGTGTGTGTGTGTGTGTGTGTGTGTGTGAGTGAGAGAGAAAGAAAGAAAGAAAGAAAGAAAGAAAGGGAGGAACTTATTTGAAATCGGCCGTGCGTGCCTGTTTGTTGTTTATTGTTTTTGATTTAACAATATATAGGTTTAGAGAAATCTGGCTTTCAGAACTCAGTGCCTACCCACTCACTGACCTCACCCAACCCAGTCTCACAGTGAAATGTAAAATAGGTACATTGGTCCACAGCGCAAAATGTAGAGATTTCACAATACAGGCCTTGAAATTGTGAATTACCTACATTTGTTCCCCCTATTCATTTCTAATGGCCAGCGTACATGTCACGTGACTTTCAAATCCTCCCGGCCGAAACGAAACCCAAGCTGTGACCGCCATTGCCCCAGCTTTTATTCTGCAGATTTTTAAGATGTATAAGCTATTAAATGGGTTTTTGATAACATTGTTAGTGAGAAATGTGTGTCTTACTCTCACAATCTTCACTCAGTGAATGTATACGATGTAGTTTGATGGTTATCACGAATATTATTCTGGACATCGCCAAGAAAATGTAGAAATACAACATTTCTTTCAGTTGATATACTGGTTGCTATGCTGTTGCTATGACGCTCCTGGCGCTGCCTTAACCGGAAACAGGAAGCGTTTGAATTATTATTATTTATTTGCTGTAAATGCTTAATTTGTTGTTCTCTCATTTAAAAAACACATGTTTATTACAGAGGAGGGATGACGTCTACAGAGTCGCCTGCTTACAGCTCCCGTGACAGTTATGAACGTTTTATATTTTCTTTGTCACGAGGAAAGCCAATCAAGAGAGCAGAGCTCAGTCATCCTCCACGGTCAGACAGGAAGTGAAGCGAAAAATTACAAAGTAAAATCAGTTTGACACTTCCGGTTTCACCATATGTAATGAATTTAGCTTTCTTGATATGTCATTTAGAGCGATCTGATGATTCTGATCACTCGATATTGCGGACTTTACAGTTAAAATAGCAGGAGAGATCACTTTGCTTGCTTTTTAACCTCTGCATAATCTTGTGGATTAAATTAATTTTTATTTTATTCATTATTTTACATGAAATTACCTTTGAGGGATATCCTTGACACCTATTTTTTTTCTCACCTGCACACTTTGTTACCTTTTACCTTTTACGTTGTATCTTATTTTCTATTGTCTATATCTTTTTAGTTTTTTTATTGTGCAAATAAATTAAATCAAATCAAAAGCATTACACCGGAAACAGGAAGCGTTTTGATGACTTTCGTTTTTTATTTTTATTTTATTCTTTGCTGTAAAAGCTTAATGTAACTGCTAAATTGTGTTCTCTAATTTTTAAAAAACATGTTTATTTAAGAGCAGGGATTACGTCTCCAGAGTTGCCCGCTTACACCTCCCGTGACAGTTAGGAACGTTTTTTTTTTCACGAGCAGCTCCCATGAAGCATGGAAGCGATGCCTATGAGTCCGCCGGTGATGGGCCGCAGTCTTTCAGCTTGTGACGTCATCTGAATGGGCGCATTCCATTTTCATGTCTGCACCAAGCTGAATCAAAAGGCCACTATGTTTGTTTTATAGCCTGATATTGATTTTAATGTAATTTCATGTGGCTGATTATATTTATTATGAAATAAAATATATTAAAAACATATATTATATCAGTTAATAGGCCTATTGAACCAAATCATCCACTAAAGCCCTACTGTGTGTGTGTGTGTGTGTGTGTGTGTGTGTGTGTGTGTGTGTGTGTGTGTGTGTGTGTGTGTGTGTGTGTGTGTGTGTGTGTGTGTGTGTGTTTGAGTGATAGTGTGAGAGAGAGGGAGAGAGAGAGAGAGAGAGAGAGAGCATGGTCAATCAGACTGAAGACTATGTTAACAGTGAGTGAGTGAGTGAGTGAGTGAGTGAGTGAGTGAGTGAGTGAGTGAGTGAGTGAGTGAGTGAGTGTGAGTGAGAGAGAGAGAGAAAGCATGGCCAAATTGACTAAAGACTGTTAAGAAATGTTTCATTGCATGCCCCTCATTTAATCCCTGCACTCTCTTCATAGGCCTATTTTAATGAGATATTCAGAATATTCAGCAGTTGAGGGTGGTGCATGCATGGCATGCACCATGCATGGCACAGTTTTGTGCCATGCATGTTGTGGGAGGAAGATGATCGAGATGGTTGTGGATTTTTGGATGAAATGGAGCACTAGGCCGAAAACAATAGGATGCCTGGCTACTTGAATCCTGGGGGAAGAGGATGAGATGGTGGAGGGCTACAGAGACCTGCATTTACTTCTACAACAGACTGCAAATGTAACATGGGGGTTGTGCATGGAGGGACAGAGCAGACTGTACTTCATGAGCAAATCATTATTTACCTATTTGGGCCCATAGTTGGTTGTGGAGAGAATGATAATTCACAAGCTGCTGAAGATAATGGACAGCACTGCTCCTTCAGCTATTCAACCACTACAGAAAGTCATTCCTGCCAACTGTAATACAATCCACAATAACTGCTGCTTCAATGCTACAATTTCCCTATGGCAATAAATAAAGTAGGCCTACATTATCCATCTACAAATCCATCCATCCATGCAGGTATATTTGATTTAGGCCTGTATTTTAGATTATGCATAGCGTTCTGCATTATAATCTCTGAAAGTGACATCCTTTGGATTATTATTTCCAAAAGAAAACAAATGAGCAAACAAAAAGCTTCATTTTCATTATTGGGCTTTAAAAGTGATCAGGGGCCTATTTCAGGTAGCTGGTTTTGAGTCAACCCAGAGTTTGTTCGCTCTGAGTTAGTGGAAACTCAGGGTTTTCCGTTTCAGGTAGCAGGTTCAGCGCAACCGAGAGTCAGTTACTGCGGCAACATACGCCGTGGGTCTAACCTGCTGGATAGGTGGTTAGACCTACCCTGAGTTTGTTTTCACTTTACGCTGCAGCTCCGACTGAAGAACGAGTGTCACTGTCACACGCGTCCCTGTGCAGTTTGAAGCAAAATCACTCCATAGAAATCTCCATCGGGATGTTTTTATCATTTCCTGATGATTTTACGTTTGACCGATCATTTATCTGATCAGTATTGTTCTCAGTCCGTTCATATAGGCGGCCACCTTACACATCGTCACATGCTCTACATTCAGATTAATAAACCTATTTGTATTGTTTTTAACTGGACTTAATTGTCTTTCACTCCCCATTTTAAAGAAGCGACAGTCTGTTTACTGCACAGTGGGCTATTAGGCTATAGCTTCCCAACATATTATACAGCGAATATAAAACACTGTCAGAAATGCTGTGCCGCGCCAGCTTTATTACTTTACTGCTGATATGCGTAACTTTTTAAAATAGACTATGGCTTCTCATACGGAAGCGAAATGATTGCTCTGTTTTTTTCTGAATTGCCGAGGAGATTAGATCAGAGTTATGTGACAATATCCCCGTTAATTCTTCTCCATAGGCTACCATAAACTCATTCGTTAATATTTCTAACTCCAGTGGGAGTGAGAAGTGGAGAAGTGGGAGGATCACGCATTTGTTTCTTCTGTTTCCATGGTGAATCATGTTATCAGCGATCCATTGACGATGGCTTTTACGCACACGCTCCACCCAGAGTGAACACGCTCAGAGTTGATTGACCCAACGCTGATCCACTGTTCTGAAACCCAAAACCCAGAGTTACTCATCAACCCTGCGCTCTGAGTTGACCAACTCAGAGCGCAGGATTAAACTCAGAGTATGTAAAACCAGCTACCTGAAATAGGGCCCAGAAGATCAAAACCTTGCCATAAGAACACCAACTGAATACATCGCTGGAAAGGTCTTAATGTTGTCAGTGTAAAGATTCTACGACTCTACATTTAAACACACCTACAATTCACCATCATGCTTATTATTTGATTTAATTTATTTGCACAATAAAAAAATAGGCCACAGAAAAATAAGATATAAAGTAAAAGGTAAAAGGTAACTTGTGCAGGTGAGAAAAAAAATGGGTGAAGGATATCTCACCTCAAAGGTAATTTAATGTCAAATAATGAATAAAATAAAAATTATACAGAGGTTAAAAAGCAAGGAAAGTGCTTTTTGTTAGCACTTGCTATTTTAAATACTATACATATATTTTGCAGGTTTCATACCCTTCTATTTTAAAACGCTCTATAAGTAGAAGACACCACCACTCAAGGGCATGTCCGTCTAAAGGAAATGCAATGAAGAGAGTAAATCATGATATATATTTCTTCTCTTCTCTCTCTTTATGATGAATGTAAGTTTGATTTAATTTATTTGCGAGATAAAAAAAAGGAGGTGTAAGCGGGCAACTCTGGAGACGTAATCCCTGCTCTTAAATAAACATGTTTTTTAAAAATTAGAGAACACAATTTAGCAGTTACATTAAGCTTTTACAGCAAAGAATAAAATAAAAATAAAAAACGAAAGTCATCAAAACGCTTCCTGTTTCCGGTGTAATGCTTTTGATTTGATTTAATTTATTTGCACAATAAAAAAACTAAAAAGATATAGACAATAGAAAATAAGATACAACGTAAAAGGTAAAAGGTAACAAAGTGTGCAGGTGAGAAAAAAAATAGGTGTCAAGGATATCCCTCAAAGGTAATTTCATGTAAAATAATGAATAAAATAAAAAGTAATTTAATCCACAAGATTATGCAGAGGTTAAAAAGCAAGCAAAGTGATCTCTCCTGCTATTTTAACTGTAAAGTCCGCAATATCGAGTGATCAGAATCATCAGATCGCTCTAAATGACATATCAAGAAAGCTAAATTCATTACATATGGTGAAACCGGAAGTGTCAAACTGATTTTACTTTGTAATTTTTCGCTTCACTTCCTGTCTGACCGTGGAGGATGACTGAGCTCTGCTCTCTTGATTGGCTTTCCTCGTGACAAAGAAAATATAAAACGTTCATAACTGTCACGGGAGCTGTAAGCAGGCGACTCTGTAGACGTCATCCCTCCTCTGTAATAAACATGTGTTTTTTAAATGAGAGAACAACAAATTAAGCATTTACAGCAAATAAATAATAATAATTCAAACGCTTCCTGTTTCCGGTTAAGGCAGCGCCAGGAGCGTCATAGCAACAGCATAGCAACCAGTATATCAACTGAAAGAAATGTTGTATTTCTACATTTTCTTGGCGATGTCCAGAATAATATTCGTGATAACCATCAAACTACACCGTATACATTCACTGAGTGAAGATTGTGAGAGTAAGACACACATTTCTCACTAACAATGTTATCAAAAACCCATTTAATAGCTTATACATCTTAAAAATCTGCAGAATAAAAGCTGGGGCAATGGCGGTCACAGCTTGGGTTTCGTTTCGGCCGGGAGGATTTGAAAGTCACGTGACATGTACGCTGGCCATTAGAAATGAATAGGGGGAACAAATGTAGGTAATTCACAATTTCAAGGCCTGTATTGTGAAATCTCTACATTTTGCGCTGTGGACCAATGTACCTATTTTACATTTCACTGTGAGACTGGGTTGCCTCACCGCACGTCACTGCTAATGACTCTTAATAAACATACACACACACAGTGTTTCTCACAGGAATTTGGGAGACTGTGTCGTGGACCCTGGACCTTCTAGGGGGGTCCGGGGGAATGCTCCCCCGGAAGATTTTTTTTTAAATGTTAAAGTAAAATTCATCAATCTGGTGCACATTGAGGAGAAAACAAAGGCTAAATCAACTGTTTCCTATGTAAGCTATTTAGTACTATTTTCTGGAATGATTCAAAGACACAGAATGACCAAAAAGCAGAAAGAAGAAAGTTTAAAAAATCCAGTCAGCTTCGGGAATTTTTTCCCTTCGTTTGTATTTTTTAATGGCCCAATATAGGCCCCTGATCTTCATAGCCCCTAAATAAAAAATGTCGGGGCCTTCAAAGATCAGGGGCCTATATTGAGCCAGTAAAATTAATATAAATCAAAAAAATAATTTATTTTTTCTTGGGTGCAGCCCCCCTCTGCCTTGGGCCCCCCCAAGCCTGTCCGCAGTCCGACGGCCCTGAACGTAAAACTGACCATCGTCAGATGCTCATAATTACTGAGTACAAGTTGAATGCGTGATAATACAACTCAATGCAGCCTCTGAATGGGCAGCCCTCTGCTGTGTGTGTGATTGGGCCAGGCCTAGCCTAGAACCAATCATAATAGTAATGGCCTGGTAACTTTCAGGTGAAGTTGACAGCCTGCACGCACATTTATATGTCCATGGCACTCCCGAGAGGGAAGGGACCTCGGCCCTCGGCTGTGTGACTTGGCCGGGCCGGGCTGAGTCACACAGCCGAGGGTCCAAAAAAAAAAAAAAAAAAGATTTTAATTTTTTTTTTTTTTTTTTTTTTTTTTTTTTTTTTTAACCTCACCGGCCCAAAAGGCTGCCGGCCCCTCGGGCATTTGCCCGGTATGCCAGATGGCCAGTCCAGCCCTGCCCACATGCAACTTTGGAGTGGCATCACTGGCTTCATTTGCATTTTAAATTTGGGACATACCCTGCGTTCCATTTCCCATACTTCCCTACTATTAAGTATGCCAAAAGAAGATGTAGTAGCCGACTGTTTCCCCATGGCTTGACAAAGACAAAGGACTTCAGATTGGACTCTTTAAATCAGTGTTCCAAGTGTATTGCAGGAGTTTCCATCAGACAATACAGAGGACTTCATGAGTGAGCATGATAGCAGCAGGCTGAGAGCCGCATGGCACCTCTTGATAGTTACAGAACAGTGGCTTATATCGTGTGTTGGGGTGTATCACGTGTCTTAATCTCCTATAAATAGACAGATCGTCTCATCATCTGTGCAACAACAAGTCAAACACATGTCCTTACATACATGTGTTTGTTACTTCCCCAGTGACCCCAACCTTTAGAGTCTATCTACTCAGCAACTCTGGTGAATAGAGACTATTCAAATTTAGGATGTCCCAACACATGCATGTCAATTGCAGTATGCTGAACATACATAAATGCCCCACTAACTCCAATAACCATTTTGGAGTATTCGTCTTTATTCTTGATATTTCTCAACACAATGAATACAAAATCTTCCTTACCTGATTGTTTCCCTCTCCTGTGGCCCTCAAACTCTTCTGTACTCAAGTATGTAGTGTAGTAAAAAGAACAAGTATCTGATTTGGAACGCAGGGATACTTTTTTTTTTTTTTTTCAAAAGCAAATCCCTTCTATTGAGACTAGAAGTATTTTCTCTTTGAGGTAGGAATGGCTCCAGATGGTAGCTAGCATTCAGTCCGCTCCACCATAGCTAACACAAGTTATGAGAACAGCAGTGTTGTGTTTTCTTTTAAAATGACCATAAATATAAAGCTCATGATAGTCAAACTGTAACAACAAGCCAGCGGGAAGCAGTATTTAATTGTCTCATTGCGATGAGGCTTGTGCAATCCCCTATAAAACGCAGGGAAACATTTATTCAGTGCTATGGCTCATCTACCGCACATCGTTTCAAAACGCTGCTGCCGCCGGCCTCCTCGGCACAGTAAACATGTTTGTGGATGCTGGACCACCAACACACTCGGTCAGAGAGCCAGCCAACGCTCAAAATGTCTATTAGCACTTTCCCTGTTTGGTGATACTCCGGGAAATTAACCTCCTGATTTAATTAAATCCTCTTCAGTTTGACTTTATTACATTATTGTGTAAAAAGAAGGGAGCCCTCGTACATACATAACAACAAAATAGGGTTGTTTATCTAAAATGACCAATATGGGCTATTTTTTGTGTTACATGCAAATACACACACAGACACACAGACACAGACACACACACACACACACACACACACACACACACACACACACCTTTTTCTGATCTGGCATCAGTTTTTAGCAGGACATAGACAAACCAGCAGTTCTGTTTAAAAGCCCGGACAGTCCGGGAGTGATGAGGTGCAACATGAACACAACATTTCTTCTGCCAAAGTTCAAAACAGTTTTGCTTAGTTTGCGTGATGGATTCCAGCATTTCTGTTTTTTTTTTCTTGTGCACTTCTCATATGAATGGGGCAAAGGTTTATGTTGGCAAAGCAATGTGATATCAGGTGCTTGCATACACCAAATTGAATTTAGGGAAGTACAGCCACGTAAAAAATTAAGAGACCAGGCTGGATTTTTCGACATTACTTATTCAAAATGCTCTAAATGACAATATTTGTATTGTGCATTTGGTAGAAATGTTGTCAGTAGTTTATATTTTAAAATCAAAATGTTTATTTTACTCAAACATATGCCTCCTGAAGATTAAAACAAGAGACACTGAAGATTTGGAGTGGTCTCTTCATTTTTTCTTGAGCTTTATATAAAGTAGCATGGGTCACTAATGCAATCAGCAGCTTGTCAAGACCAAGAAATGTCTTGTGTTGTTTTTCCTCCAACTGGGAAAGTAAATGGGTTAGTGGTATCTTCACATAAATAACAGTAACATTTCATGTTTTGGCATCAGTTCAATTATAAATCAATTTTCAAATGAAAAATGCGTTCCGGAAACTAGTAACATTTTTACTAGTGTGACATCACACTAGTAAAAATGTAGGGTTAGGATTACCAGGACAGCTGGGCCAAAGGGAAGACTGAGGAAAGACTGAGGGAAGAAAAACCTAATTCATTATATTATAATAGCGATACTATAATGATAGAACGCCGGTTCCGTATATGGCTGACGTATTCCTTTAAGATTAAGACCAGCCCTGTTTAGATAAATGGCCAATTATGTGAAAACATCATAGCTGCCTGTTTTTTTTTTCAGAGTCAAAGTTATCGTTTTTCATTGTCGGCTGTGTTAATAATAAGTACGACAAGGGATGAGGGTTGTCAGCAGCTGTTAAGTTACAGGTTCAAAGCTTGTCTTTGGTCTAATTGTCAGGTGCTTGAAGAGTGAGCGCCAGATATAGAACATGAAGAAAAGGAAAGGTAAGAACACTCATTAATTGAGTGAGGGGAGACTGACTCGACGCTTAGAAAAAAAAAATATGCGTCTGAAGAATGAGAAAGTAATTATCATACATTACAATTTTAACATAATGACTGTGGTACATAGCTCATTATGATTGAATAAAATAGTTTCTCAAACGAGCTCATATTTCCTCTGATGATTATAAATGGCATGTAACAGCAAACAAGACTAAAGAATGCTATTTTTATATAGTTTTTTCTTTACACCTTTGTCATGGGTATATGCTCATCCAGGAAATACAGCTGGCGTAGTCCAAAGGGTTGCAATAATTAACACAAACTGAGAGCCTCAAAACAACTTAAAGTTATTGTAAAATGAATTAGAAATACACTCATGACATTTGCAGAACCAGGTTATATTAAATGGCTGGTCGTCTGCTTTGATATGCCCTGCGTTCCAATCCCCATACTTTCCTACTATTTAGTATGCCTGAAAAAGATTTAGGATGTCCCAATACATGCACGTCAATTGTAGTATGCTGAAAATACACAAATGCCCCAATGACTCCAATAGCATTCTGGAGTATTCGTCTTTATTCTTGACATTTCTCGACATAATGAGAAAAAAATCTTCCTTATCTGATTTTTTTATCTCTCTCCCGTGGCCCTACAACTCTTCTGTACTTTAGTATGCAGTGTAGTAAAAAGAAAGAGTATGTGATTTGGAACGCAGGACAAGTCAAGTCAACTGTATTGTCACTTTCTGCAATATATGTGCCAGATACAGACACATGGAAAACACATTTAATTCAGACCCACAGTGCAATAAGTACATAACACAGGATAAAATAAAGAAGTAATATACACAACACATACATTTTAAACTTAATAACTAAACAGTGACCTTTTCAAGCTTCAATGCTGATGGCTGCCTAACTTCAAATGCCTAAAGATGTTAACGGCACAATAGGAATGTAAGCAAATGTAATACTTGCATCAGTTCTGAGACAATCACATTATACTGGGGGATTAGTGCAATGAAATCTAGAATGGCACCTTCTCAATGGAATTGCAGCTCCTTTGTGAAATAGACTTTATTTGAGTCGTTTTTTTTTTTAAAGAGACGTGATTCGGTGTTAAGAAATGTTCCAATTAAACTTGTTTTTACAATTCTATACTCTACGGTTATCTCTCTATTTTTTATTGCATTGTTCTTCACCCTGATGTGCTTGTTTGTTGTTATGCCCAGGGCCCCAGTGGTTTTAAACCTGCAGTGTGTAGAATTTTGGTTTGTATTTCCTAGCAGATTTTGTAGAAAGTAATTATAATATCCATAAGTACATTTAATTCAGTGCATAATAGCTGGATTTTTTTTTAATTATTTATTTTTCCCTTAGAAAGGGTCTCATATATGTCCATATTTCTGCATATTTTGGACCAAGGCCTAGTGCCGCCATTTTGAAAGTGTCATAGTTGGAATGTCATCAGGTGCATTGTTTAAAATGTAGAATTGTTCTTGTCCTTGAAGGCCACTGTAGCTTCTGTTATTATTCGAAAGGGTTGGGGTTACCCAGGGAGCGTTGCATTCTAGAACTTTGTAGAAATGTTTTGATGATGTCATATTACACACTGCACCTTTAAAACAAGTTGTATCTAAACTCACACTATGCACAGACTACAGGTTGCTTACAACGATTGTTTTAGGATCTTACTTAAAAGACCAAGGTGGAGCAGTGCAAGTGAGCTATTTGTGAATGCAGGAGTTAACACCTTACAAGCTTTATTGAGGAACCTCATGTACAGATTTATCGGTCGCTTGAATGACTCAAAGAAGGAAATCATAATGCTGCTGTCGAACCCGAGTTATAGTGCAGTACGCTACCAGTCATACCTTTGGAGACATTTGTATAAGTGCCTTTTATAATTGGTCGGTATGATTTTATTCTTATGTTTGTGTGTGTTGTCTATTTTTTGTATTGTATGTCTTTTAAATGGACCTTGAGTCTAATAAAAGTTGATGATGACTGATCCCTATTTAGAAATGCCTGTATTGTAAGTGCTGGCGGTTCGATTCCCGCCCTGCCACTTGTGTCATGGTTGCTGTGTCCTTGGGCAAGACACTTCACCCAACTTGCCTGGTGTGAATGTGTATGACTGCTGTATGTTTGTGGTGGTTGGAGGCTCCGTAGGCGCTGAATGGCAGCCACGCTTCCGCCACCGGTATGACTGTGTGAATGAATGGAACCTGGAACCCTGTAAAGCGCTTTGAGTGCCTTGAAAAGCGCTATATAAATCCAATCCATTTTTATTATTAGGTCAGTTTAAGAGTTTTGATTTAAAGAAACAAAAAATATCTTCAAGTGTAAATGGATTTTAAATAGCCATACCTACTTGGAATGAGCCTTTTATGTGTTATATAGTTGTACAGAATGGGGAAACTTTTTAACAGCCTTAAGGTGCGAACACACTGCACACCGCCGCGCGGCGAGTTTACATAGAAAGTCAATGTATTTCTCGCGCCGCCGCAGGAGTTGAAAATATTGAACTTTTCGCCGCCAGCCGCGCCGCAATAGCCAATCAGCGTTGAGCTCCTCCCGACGTCACTCACTTCGGGACGACGGACAGAGGAAATTAAGATGGATGAAAAGATGGAAGTCACAGTTTGCTCCCATAAGTTCTGTGAATAGCCTCTGTGTCTGTTGTCCTGCTGTGTACAGCTATCAGTTTTGCTTTATGAACCAAGTTAGCACCGGTAAGCATGGGTAAAGCACCATCAGCACAGCAGACTGGTGCTCTCAGCCTGCGCGGCCAATCGCAGCGCCGCGGAGTGCAGTGTGTTCGTACCCTTACGTGTTTTTAAATACAGTATAGTGGGTCAGAAATGCACCTCTTGGAAGACGAAGAAGAATGTGTTTTCGATCAAACGTTTCCCAATCTTTTTTTTCAAATGTTTGAAACGATTCTTTCTATGTTAAGATCCTTTCCTCTTTTGAACAAACCATTTTCATTTAATCGTACAATATCTTATCGGATTACATTTGAACAGCAGGGCCCTGACGATCCCATCTACGCTCTATTACAATTATTTTGATATTGTTTTGTCATATTGTATTCCAGTTTCCATGCCAGTGTATTAAATGTTTTGTGTTGCTGTTGGAATTAAGCTAGAAACCATTGATCTCTGTAACCGGAGAGATAATTAGCTGCTGTTTGAAAAAAAATAAATGCCTCTCTTGAGTGTAGCATGAGTGCAACCACTACAATAACAAGCCCTTGTTAAAAATGAACAGAAACATCCCTAATATTTCATAATTTGGTGGTAAATATGTCCTCAACAGAGCTCATATTCTCATACAAAAGTACTATTTCATAAAAACAAACTCTCACTGTCCACAAATAGTGTATCTTTTTGATGATTTTTCTAACTAGTAGCACGTGAAAGATGGGCTGCGTTCCAATCCCCATACTTCCCTACTATTTAGTATGCCAGAAAAAAGATTTAGGATGTCCCAATGTTTTTGTTACTTCCCCAGTGACCCCAACCTTTAGAGTCTATCTGCTCAGCAACTCTTGGTGAATAGAGGCTATTCAAATCCACTTCAAAGATTTAGGATGTCCCAACACATGCACGTCAATTGTAGTATGCTGAAAATACATAAATGCCGCACTAACTCCAATAGTATTTTGCAGTATTCATCTTTATTCATGACATTTCTCGACATAATGAAAATAAAGCTTCCTTATCGGGTTTTTTTCTTCTCTCCCGTGGCCCTAAAACTCTTCTGTACTTTAGTATGTAGTGGAGTAAAAAGAAAGAGTATGTGATTTGGAACTCAGGGATGGTTTCATTGGTATGAATACGGAGGTGGAATAATTAGCCATGCAAATCGAAATCCCTATAATTTATTCACGATTTTAAAAAAAAACAACAACAATATAATCGTATTAGCTTCACATAAAGCCTTTTGTTCTTATTGTAAATGCCACTCCGGGATGCTGAGGTTGGGTGCTAAGGCAGCGGGCATGTCTCATGAATACAAAAAAATATATACAAAATGGGCTAAGATACAATGCTAGTTAGCACGTCTTAGAACAATAGCTTCCAGCGCATTATGGTAATTCACAAAGATTAGTTTTAACATGATTATAAACACACAGCTGTCCTGGATTATTTTTCATCTGTCTCACCGTGACTGTGCCACTTCTTCACCTTGAAGGGCTTTATTTCTGTGTTTGTGTATATGTGTATTGATATCCAGAGGGTTAACGATTATTATGAATGAAAGAGCATTACAAAAAAATATATACAGTATTTTAACCACAACACAGAACACTTTCTCTAAACACGCACAAATAAAACAGGAGAACACTAATACAAAATGATCATACAAGCAAAATTATCAATAAAATACTATTAAGAAAGGGGGTGGATTGAAAATAATAATTCCAGCAATACATATAGAGAAACATGGAATATGCAGTATGATATTCAGTCTATATAATACTAAAACATTATTAATACAAAAAAATATTAATGAATAAAAAAAGATATCAGTGATAATGTATAATCAACGGGTCATTATCAAGAAATAAAGACCAACAACGTGACCTGAAGACTCAACATACATTTTTAGAGGATGTATCATGTGTACATATAATAAACTGTATATACAGCTCTGGAAAAAAATAAGAAACCACTCCAAATGTCCAGTGTGTCTTGTTTTACTCTTTATAGGCATATGTTTGAGTAAAATTAACATTTTGATTTTATAATATCAGCTACTGACAACATTTCTACCATTTCTTCACAGTACAATATTGTCATTAAGAGCATTTTCAATAAGTAATGTAGAGATAAAGATTTAAGAACAATCCAGACTGGTCTCTTTAATTTTTTTCTGGAGCTGTATATATATATATATATATATATACACAGTACATTATACAAATATACATAGCTTAAACACACTTTGAATGGCTAGCTGTCATGCTCGGAACCAAGCCTTTCAGGAAAATCTATCTATGAGGGTTTTGTGAGCAGGAGAGCGGTTACCATAGCAGCAGCAGCAGACAGGGGTGTGGGGGGAGGGTGGGGGGGCTGTATGTTTGGTTTCTATGGGCCACAGGACATCAGACGGGGAGTAGAATAGCCAGCTAGTAATGACTGTTTTGAGGTGTTTAGACCAAGAGAAATCCCCTTTTTTGGATTATAGCCCCCCCCCCCCCCCCCCCCCCTATCAAAACACATGGCCACGGCTAAAAAGCATTCACTGATATTACAAGCACCTCTTCATATGCAGATGAGAGTAGCCCTGCTTTACAATTCATATACTTTTTATTTTTACTACACTACATACTAAAGTACAGAAGACTTTTTAAGGGCCACATGAGAGAGGAAAAAAAATCAGATAAGGAAGTTTTTTTTTCATTATGTCGAGAAATATCAAGAATAAAGACAAATACACCAAAATGCTATTGGAGTTATTGGGGCATTTATGTATTTTCAGCATACTACAATTGACGTTTTTCATATATTGGGACATCCTATATCTTTTTCTGGCATACTAAACAGTATGGAAGTATGGGGATTGGAACTCAGGGTAGGTTTAATTGTTGCAGGCGCCTAATTTCTAATGTATGAGAGGGGGGAATGCATTGGAAAGTGTGTATGCAAATAAAATATTCAACAAATTCTATAATGAAATATTCTGTCAGTTTTTCGGAGGTTCTATGGGCGACTATGCCAGTGCATAGAGCCTTTGCTTTTAAGAATCTGTTTTAATGAGGCCCTGGGCAGCTCTTCTTGGGCCAGTGTTTTTAAACCTAGCCTGTTTGTTTAGTGGCCTTTGTATACTTGGTTTCGCAGTGGATTTATCATTGCAATGTTGACGGACAAAGAAACCACATTAATAGCTTGTTGCAAGAATCCTTTATGTGTGTGTATCTATTTCTGTCTTGACAATATGAGTGAAAGATCCTCCGATTTTTTTATTTTTTGAAGTAGGCTTTTCCCCCCAGTCGTCTTGATCTGTATTTCTGAAACGCTCAATCGCAAGGATATAATCATGTCCGCCGGGCATAGAATATAGTCCATTTTATCTTTTTTATCGCCCAAAACATATTTTTTCAATTAACAGGGGCGATGGGAAATTTGATACCCCATCAAATTTGTTTAAGAATAAAAATAACGGGGCAATGATATTCTTACAGTGTTAAATTTTTTTTATACTTCTCACAAATGGGCATATCAAGATTGCTTAATTAGTAACACACTGGATATTGTAATTATGCAAACATAAAATTAAAAAAAAAACAGAAAGGAGTGAGAAGTGGAGTGTTAAATTACTTCACAATGGCACTGCCTCATCTACTAAAATACAAGAGGCAATTTAAATATTGTAATCGCTATGGCTACAAAAGGAGAATTTAAATAACACTGGCCTTAAATGTTTTTTATTTATTTATTTATTTGTTTATTGAACAGGGACAATGTACAGCACATAAGCAGTACCAGATTTAGCTATAAGCTAATTTTCATCTGTAGTCCCTGGGCAGGAAACAGAGTATTACATCTCTGTCAAGATGGGAAACTGAAGTATAAAAACAATAACACACAATTTCACAACAGTAAAACACAACAACGCAATACGAACACTAAAATCACAACATTTAGGACACCACAACAACAACAACATCACAACAGTAAGACACCAAGAAAACAGGACATCACAACATTAAGGAAACAATCTATGCATGATGGGTACATGCTTGGGTTGATTTCAGCCATGACTTCATCTTACATTTAAAACCAGCAAAGGTGTTCCACTCTCTTATCTCGCTTGGTACTAAGTTCCAAGACTTGGTGGCTCTAACTGAAAAAACGGATGTGCCAAACTCAGTGGATCTGTGCTGTACTACACAGTCCCCTCTGTTAGACGTTCTAGTACTCCTTCCATTGTCTGAGCGTAGTGACACAAACTCATTTAATGGAGGAGCGGCCAAATCATTCATTATTTTATAAACTAAACATACATCCGCAAGAAACACAAAACTATCAAAAGTCATGAGATTATGTCTTTGAATTATGTTACAGTGGTGATATCGTAATGGCTTTTTGTCCAGTACCTTGAGTGTTTGTTTGTAAAGTATTTGCAGTGGAGCAAGTGTTGTTTTTCCAGTTTGTGACCAGCTTGTAATACAGTATGAGATGTGTGAAAAGATCATGGAGTGCATGTAAAGTTTTGCTGCATCTAGAGGGAGCTGGTTCCTGATGTACCTAAAATTCCTTAAATTGAATTTGACTCTATTACACACCTGCTTCACATGTTTCTTAAATGAGAGCTGTGCGTCCACAGTTATTCCTAAATATTTAAAATGTGAAACAGTCTGGATCCTTTCTCCATTAACAATGATATCAGGCTGATTTCCATTTTTCCTATTATAAAAATACATGCATGCTGTTTTACTGATGTTGAGTGTCAGGCAGGACTTTGAGAGCCAATCAGAAATTTTGGCCATTGCTTCTGTTAATTTGGCGGCCACCTCACATCTGTTATTTCCCTGTGCGAGGATGACCGTGTCATCTGCATACATTTGTACGTCCACTTCTGGACATACAAGTGGCAGATCATTTACATATAAGCTAAACAACAAAGGTCCTAAAATTGAGCCCTGTGGGACACCAACAGAGCAGCCAATGAAAGATGAAGTCCTATCCCCAACTCTGGTGCCTTGTTTTCTTCCAGTGAGATAGGACTCCATCCATTTCATTGTTTCCATAGACAAATTAAAATTGGACACTTTTGAGAGCAGAACGCTATGATTAACAGTATCAAATGCTTTGCTCAGGTCCAAAAATACCGCACCTACAGCACTCCCACTGTCAATATTTGTTTTAATTTTTTCAATGAGATAGCATGTTGCCATCTCAGTTGAATGATTTTTCCTGAACCCGAATTGCATGGGATGAAGTGAGTCTTGTCCTGAGTTTAAAAAGGCAGTTAGTTGTTCAGCTACCACTTTTTCAGCGATCTTTGATACAACAGGCAAGATACTGATAGGTCTATAATTTTTCACATCAGTTGGTTCCCCTGTTTTAAAAATTGGAACTACAACTGCAGACTTCCATGAATTTGGGAAGGTTGACTGTTTGAATGACATATTAACCAAATGTGCAATTGGGGTGCTGAAGGATTGATTATTGCTTTTAATAAAAGTTGAGTCCCACTCAAACACATCTTTTGCCTTAGAGGACTTTAAAGTGCTTAGGATTTTTAAAATCTTTGCTTGAGGAACTTCAGTTATGTTAAAAACCGGTTTGGTGTGATTCAGAGCTGAGATTTGTTTAAATCTTGCACCAAAGCTGTGTGACAAATTCTGTACCGAGTCAATAAAATATTTGTTAAATGTGAGGGCAATTTCATTAAAGTCATTTGTAATAATTCCCTGTACTTTCAGTTCACGTCCGTGTCCTTGATTTTGCTTACTGTCAGTCTTTGTTAATTTATTAATATTCGTCCATATTAATTTGCTATTTCCTTTCCCTTCTTTAATAATAGTCATGAAGAAATTGGCTTTTGCCTTTCTTAATTCATTAACCACTTTGTTGCGGAGATTTTTAAAAACTCGTCCATCATTAATTGATTTGGACTTAAGTGCTATCTTTAAAGCAAAATCACGCTTTTTCATTAAATCCCATAGTTTCTCATTAAACCAAGGTAAGTTACTCTTAGCACGTCTGTTTTTAAATGGTTTGTTGTATTTTTCCTTAATTTTATCTACTGTGCCTACAAAGGATTCACAAGAGGCCTCTAGATCATCTGTTTGTAGAACATCAGTCCACTCAATTTGACCTAGTTCTTCCTTAAATGTATTCATGTCTTGTTTCCTTATTCCATGGGAATGTTTATTAGTGTCTTGGCGATAAGTAAATCGTTTGTTTGTTAATTTTCTTGAAATAAGAGTCATATTGTGATCTGACAAACCAGTAAGAAGATTAAAAGATTTGGTGATTCTCTCAGGCTTATTACTAAAAATGAGATCAATTTGTGTTTTTGAGGAGTTTGTGATTCTAGTCGGTCCATCTATTAATTGAGTCATTTCAAATTGATTTGTAAGTGCTTTAAGTTTCTTTCTTGTGTTTTTTTCTGCCCAGTTTAAATTAAAATCACCTAGAACTATACATTCTTTCTTAGTATCTAATTCTTTAAGCAGGTTTTTGAAATGTTCAAAAAATGTAATGTCAGATGAGGGAGGTCTATATACACCAATCACATTAAATGACATTTGCTGAGACAAGGTGATAGTTACGGCAATACATTCCATGTCATTTGCGCATGCCAGGTCAATCTGTTTACATTTAATGTCATCTTTCACGTAGATGAGCAGTCCACCGCCCCTTCCTTTATTTCTGTCTTTTCTAAAAACATTGTAGCCAGGCATTGTGAATGACGCTACAGGCGATGATGTGGTCAACCATGTTTCAGATAAACACAGGAAGTCCAGATTTGAGTCGGTGAAAAGTGTCTCAAGTTGTTCGGTTTTTGCTTTAACGCTACGAATGTTCAAATGTCCCCCAAGAAGACCTCTCGGTTTTGCGTGTGGATCCCAGATGATTTTGGAATGTTGGACTGTTTGGAAGAGACCAATATTAAAGTGTTTTGTGACTGCCGGGTTTCGGGATGAATGTCCCGGTTGATTGGAATTACCTTGGTCCGAGAGTATCACGGCTGGAGGCTGCAGATCGTGCGTGGTGACGGGCCCCGGGTTCAGCTGCACATCGCCGGCCAGGAGAAGGGTTGTCAACAGGTAGGCGAGTAGCTTACTGTATGTTCCTGTAGCTTTATCTCGTGCTGTGTTCGTTCGTTCCGATGGTGCAGTTGCTCGACCATCACGTAAGATAGTAGAGTAGGCGGTGAATTGGCTCCGTTCATTTAGTGTAGCAGGTTGTATTGCTAAGGCGGTTTCTCGTGAGCTAATCAGCTGATTGATTCCGCAGCAGCGGACCGAGAAGAACAATAGCAGTACAGAGTAGATTAAAAGTACAGATCTCTCTGTAAAGTTATCAGGTATCTGCCTCTGAATGGCCTTGGTGGCTCGGATGAGACCATGGCTTCTCTTTGCTGGTTTGTAGAGTGCAGATGAAAGCAAAACTGAGGATTTGGTCGGCGTGGCTGCGGCTCCTGCCAAGCCACCAGTCATCTCCGCCATCTCTCCCCTGTGTCCTGAGGTGAAGACTGCAGAAAGAGGGGTAGAACACATTTTAATACGCTGTGGGGAGATGCTTATCAATAATATAATATTGATTGTAATTCCTCTTTGAACAGCCAGAAGACATTTTAACGGCTCTGCACTAACGAAGCCTTAACTGAACTTTTCTGATTATGCAAACGCAATCACAAAACTCTTTCGTTAGGAAAAAAAAAGTGATAATACTTCTCTCTCCATCCCGAAACAATTACATTCAGTAAATCACCAGCTAATCACCAATTTACTTCCTTTCACTCTGAAGGAAAAGTTGTTTTATTTTGTAGGAGCACTGTTAAATTATGATTTTTTTTTCTGAACACTGCATGAGGCAAGCTCTTTCTTTCTTTCTTTCTTTCTTTCTTTCTTTCTTTCTTTTTCTTTTTTTTCTCTCTCTCTCTCTCTCTCTCTCTCTCTCTCTCTCTCTCTCTATGTCTTTCTCTCTCTCTATACACATAGCAATTTGAATTCAAAAGCATCTTAAATAGTCAATTAAAGTTTGGGGAAATATTGCGACGAGATTGACGCGCAATCGAGATTTGCACTTCAATTATGAATTGTTCATAATTTGACAATAATTTCAGCTCTGATTTGAGCAAAGTAATACATGCACCGCTGGCTGTGATGTTGTTGTTACTGTAGCCTTATGGAATTCCTCCATTGTTGGCTCATTTTTAAGTCTTTATGACTGGTGAAAGCTATCCAGGACTTCTTGTAATTGGTCCCATGCCAGTACCATCCAAAACATGTCCACACACTGGACACAAAGCATACAGTTCAGTTCAATGCTAACCCAGACCACCTGTTTTCAGAGGTTCCATAGGAAAAAGTCCATAGTCCAGACTAAACAAGGGCAGTGTGAAAGGGCCCTGGTACCCACATACATACAGTACATCAAGTCACTGTTAGGTTTCATTTCTGCAAGCATTCCTGTATCTGGAGTATTGTGACAAAGTTCACTTGCCTTATTTTTGAAAAAGAAAGACAGCCAGCTACAGAACTCAAGATTAATCTGTTGGTTTGTTTATGTCCATTTGTTTGGTAACTGAACTCGTTTGAATCAGTAATACAATATTGTGTCTCTGGCGCAACACATCACCTGATTAATGAGTGCAGTAAAGAACCATATTCTATTTCTAATGCACTGCAATTAGCATGTATGCATGCACTGAATGAAATTACGGATACTTACCATTGGGTGTTTATAGTGATTAAAAATGAGTTATTGGTGCTTTTGTTAAAGAAAAATAACGAGCAAAAATACAGTATACAATGCACAGGTTGTTTTATATTAATCAACGTAAGAATAATAAATGTAATCTTACAGCTACTGTAAGTTTCACATCTAAGAAAAAAACAAGTGTACAGTGGCTTGAAAAAGTATTCACACCCCTTGAACTTTTCCACATTTTGTCACATAACAACCACACACACACGTACATTTATTTTTATTGGGATTTCATGTGATAGACCAACACAAATTGGCACATAATTGTGAAGCGGATATAAAAACACTGAACAATGTGGAGTGCATAAGTATTCAGCCCCCCTGAGTCAATACGTTGTAGAACCACCTATCACTGTCCACTGTACATGTGACAAACCCATTCCCTTCCCAGTAAACAAACACTGTCCCTTTTCATTAGATCTGATCTAGAACTGTTATTGTTTTTTGTGCAACACAGCGACTACCAGCTTAAAGTATAACAATCCCCATCAAGTGTCTTAGGGTTTTTAGTGGTGTTTTTATACTTCTTCTTCTTCTTCTTCTTCTTCTTGGCAATAAACCACATCACTGGGAGCTCGGATGTTGCAATAGCTGTGTGTGAGAGTGTAAACAAACAAACAAACGCTGCCTTATTTATGTGTGGTGGCTATAGAGTCCCTTTTTCCCTTTGCGTTCTTTTTTCTCCCATCTTTGAGGTTTAACTGTTCCTCTCCAATATTCAACATGTCGTCCATTTTAGCGTTAATAGGACCGGTGGCGAGGCAGACGGCAGCTTTACAATGAGCCGTGTGTGGAAAATGAATAGCTCTGAGGGTGCCGAGTGTTGCATGATGCTTTTATAAGTTAACAAATATTTAATGTGTCCTTCTGAGGAGAGGAAAGGCCATGAATAATGCATGGAGGCAAACTAGTGTGTTGTGTGTTGTGTTGTGTTGTGATGTGCTAGATGGTTAAAGTGGAGTAATACAGTCAGTGGTTGCTAACAATGCTGGCAAACATTTCCCCTTCTATTCAGACTTTGTGATAAGTAGATAGTGTGTGGTCTGTGCAGAAAAAGATGAGTGCATTGAACAGGTTATCAGCTGTGTGTGTGTGTGTGTGTGTTCAGAATCTACTCTGTGCAAAGACCAAATCTCTGAGAGAGGCTGACATTTTAAGTGCACTTAACGTGGAGTGACATAGTACTCCTAGTATTATACTACATATTACTATACTGTGCCTACTCAAATGTGTACGCCTCATCATTTCAAACACAATAACATATCATTTTCAAAGTGTCTCAGTCAGTTTTTCATTGGACACACACTAGATTTCTCTACAGTACCATCACCATTTGTCCCATTTGGTGGACACTGATTTTAAAGGTGAAATGAGCGATATATGTACGCTAATATACGTGTTAATTCGCTCTTTATTCATACAGTGATCACTTATTTAATGTGCACGTTTCATAACTCCGATCTGTCAGAGCAACAGATGGGTGAATGTTTATGCGCCTACAATGGCGGAGCAGGTAAAAATCCTTCCCAATGTCTGTTTTGATGGTTTTTATCATGTTTTATCACACTTATGGATCTGAGATGATGCTAGACGACTCTCGCTGCTTGAAGACAATTAATGTGGTGACGTAGGGACGAGCGAGGGGACTGCTAATTGCAGTCACTGACAGGAAGTTAGCTAAAAGACCCATTTTGCTTACAGCACCTTTTAACTGAACTTAACTTGAATCTCAAACTCACTCATTAGACTAGATGAGATACATAAAACGTACTATATCTGAAAGCAGCCTCCATCTCTAACCCTAACCCCTAATTCAGCATGATTCCTTCATCCATAAGTATGACACACAAACCTGAACAAATGAAGTAGTAGTACTAGCATCTTTACCCTATTTGCTCTATCTACTTTGTGTATTTCTGATTTACCTAGCTTAGCATCCCAAGACACATATAATGCCGCGTTGAAATGAAGATGTTCTATTCTACATTGATGCACCTTTTCTGGTATTGTATGCAAATTGACCGGGGATGAAGGGCGGAGGCTGTTTGATGTGCAAATTATGATTTTTGGGGGCACTGGCAAAAATGTGCTCACCACTGCTTTTTTTTTCTTGTTAATTGCCTTCCCAGTGGAGTCGAGATATAAACTTTACTATAGAGGAAGACAAGACTGAAATGTAAGCCGTGTATGCAGTGAGAGAGAGAGATTGGGTCTCGGCTTTGCCACGGTTTGTGAACCAGCGGAGGATGTAGTGTGTTCAGCATTCACAACACTGAATAGAATCATGGGGCTATGATTGAGTGCTCTCTCTCTCTCTCTCTCTCTCTCTCTCTCTCTCTCTCTCTCTCTCTCTCTCTCTCTCTCTCTCTCTCTCTCTCTCTCTCTCTCTCTCTCTATATATATATATATATATATATATATATATATATATATATATATATATATATATATATATATATATATATATATATCTCTCTCTCTATATCTATCTCTCTCTCTCTATATCTATATATATATATATATATATATATATATATATATATCTCTCTATATATCTATCTCTCTCTCTCTATATCTATATATATATATCTCTCTCTCTCTCTATCTATATCTCTCTCTCTATATATCTATATATATATCTATATCTCTATATCTCTCTCTCTCTATATCTATATATATATATATAGAGAGAGAGATATATATATATATATATATATGCTGGAGACACAGGGGTTGGCTTTCAAATGGATTCAAAAGTACAAATTGCAACACTACCCCTGTGTTCCAATACCCATACTTCCTTACTATTTAGTATGCCAGAAAAAGATTTAGGACGTCCCAATACATGCATGTCATTTGTAGTATGCTGAAAATACATTAATGCCCCGCTAACTCCAATAGCATTTCGGAGTATGCGTCTTTATTCTTGACATTTCTCGACATAATGAAAAAAAAAAAAAAAAAAATGGCCCTAAAACTCTTCTGTACTTTAGTATGTAGTGTAGTAAAAAGAAAGAGTATGTGATTTGGAACGCAGGGTACGTCTACGATCCTTTATGAGAGAACTAAGCCGGGAACACACCGCATTGGCCGCCTGCGGCGGTTGGCCGCGTGAACGCAGGAGGCTCGCCGCTTGGTCATATTGGGCCATGTTCACCGCAGTCGCCGCCACGGCCAACCGCCGCCTCATCGTAGGCGGCGCGTGACCGCATGAGGCTCGCCGCTTGATCATATTGGGCCATATATTCCTGACGCCGACGCCGAGATCAGACCTGTCACACTTACGGTGCAACAACAACAATAACATGGTCCAGCTGTGCCAAAAAATACAGATGTAGGTTCACTGTGTAACCAGCGGCAGTCTTGTCACAAATATCATTAAAACAGCCTGAACACGCACCCCGATCGCAAATACACACACATTAACAGCAATTCAGCAACATACTAAACACAATAACAACAGCAGTGTGTGCTCAGCAGCACAAATAAAGGCAGACATCAGCCTACCTGAAAGTGAAAGTGTGCCGGCTGACGGAGGACAACACCGGTGCTTCGCTGTACTATATGGAATTCCACACGGACACTGCCGTCAAGTTTGGTTATTATCCTCAGGAGCAGCACACAGCTGGGTGAGTTTCACTATGCTAACCGGCGCTACCTTGGCTAAAGTACAACCAACAGCTAAACAGATGCAAAATACACATATTTTCAGAATGTATTGGAAGCCCAATGTCCTCACTCCACACGCCCACCTCGTCTTGCCGACCACCGCCACCGGGCAATCTCAACGCTGATTGGCTGTGGAGGCGCGGCGCCCGGCGGCGCTGCAGAAAAAGATGAACATTTTCATCTTTTTCTGCGGCGCCGTGTTCGCCGCACAAGCCTTCGATTCACGCTCCTTCGATGACACAATTTCTATGCGCCGCTAATGGCCGCGCTCCCGATTCACGCGCCTCTCATGAGGCGTGGCCACGCGCCGCGCGCCGCGCAAGCCCCCGCCGCCGGCCGCTGGACGCCGATTATTGCGTGGCCACGCGCCGCGCGCCGCGCAAGCCCCCGCCGCCGGCCGCTGGACGCCGATTATTGGGTGGACGCGCGGCCACGCGCTAGTACATTGACTTTGTATGTAATCTCGCCGTGCGGCCAGTGCGGTGTGTTCCCAGCTCTAGGATACAGACTCATATAATATAGTATTAAAGGAAATGCAACATGCCCGTAGCAGTAATCTTCATTGCATTGCTTCTTTCTTGCTGCTGCCATGTGTGTGTGTGTGTGTGTGTGTGTGTGTGTGTGTGTGTGTGTGTGTGTGTGTGTGTGTGTGTGTGTGTGTGTGTGTGTGTGTGTGTCAGGATTACATACAGGCTTCCACACTTTTATTGATTTCCACCGATGCTCACACTCAAATTGTAATAACTGGGTGTTATTACACTCCATGGTCTTATCTAGTATCACCATGGTATGACATCTTATACTACTGTACTAGGGGAAAAGGTCATACCAGACGCAAGGTTTACAGCCACTACTGATCGGTTTTGCTGTTCCCTGGTATTGGCTGCTAGTAAGACACATGCATAAATATATTTAAATAGCAGATAATTGACCGAAATACTTTAGAGATAAAAAAAAAAACTGTATACAAACACAAACAAATATACAAGACAAACAAACAAAGTAGGTAGTACACAGATTTTGTAAAACTCAGCGGTCCGGGCAATTCCTACGCAATTCCAAATACTTCACTGAAGCAATCACTGGAAAGGCTTGGTCACCTCTATGCAGTTATATACTATTTTAACACTACAACCTAGCATCCTTTCAATAACCATGTAAGCTGTGTGAAAATCGATGGACTTTTTGAGTGTCACACCAAAGTTGATCAGTTGCATTATGCATCAGCAGTTGCAGTCAACCGGCTGTCAAACACATTGCGTTGACCAAGAAGCTAACAACTCCCATGTGAGCGTCATCCACATCTTTACAGGCAACTATTGCTCAGGGACTTTCTGAAGTTGCAATCAGAGGCAATAGATAGCACGACCTTCTGTGCACACAAAATCAGACATATGTGTCTAGACTTATTGACGACTAGATCAGTAGACAGTGATTGAGCACTAGAACACTTAAGCTGGGAACACACCGCATTGGCCGCCTGCGGCGGTTGGCCGCGTGAATGCAGGAGGTTCGCCGCTTGGTCATATTGGGCCATGTTCACCGCAGTCGCCGCCGCGGCCAACCGCCGCCTCATCGTAGGCAGCGGTTGGCCGCGTGACAGCAGGAGGCTCGCCGCTTGATCATATTGGGCCATATATTCCTGACGCCGACGCCGAGATCAGACCCGTCACACTTACGGTGCAACAACAACAATAACATGGTCCAGCTGTGCCAAAAAATACAGATGTAGGTTCACTGTGTAACCAGCGGCAGTCTTGTCACAAATATCATTAAAACAGCCTGAACACGCACCCCGATCTCAAATACACACACATTAACAGCAATTCAGCAACATACTAAACACATTAACAACAGCAGTGTGTGCTCAGCGGCTAAAGTAAAGGCAAACATCAGCCTACCTGAAAGTGAAAGTGTGCCGGCTGACGGAGGACAACACCGGTTCTTCGCTGCACTATATTGGAATTCCACACGGACACCGCCGTCAAGTTTGGGTATATTATCCTCAGGAACAGCACACAGCTTGGTGAGTTTCACTATGCTAACCGGCGCTACCTTGGCTAAAGTACAACCAACAGCTAAACAGATGCAAAATAGCCTACACATATTTGCAGAATGTATTGGAAGCCCGATGTCCTCACTCCACACGCCCACCTCGTCTTGCAGACCACCGCCACCGGGCAATCTCAACGCTGATTGGCTGTGGAGGCGCGGTGCCCGGCGGCGCTGCAGAAAAAGATGAAAAATTTCATCTTTTTCTGCGGCGCCGTGCTCGCCGCACAAGCCTTCGATTCACGCTCCTTCGATGACACAATTTCTATGCGCCGCTAATGGCCGCGCTCCCGATTCACGCGCCTCTCATGAGGCGCGGCCACGCGCCGCGCAAGCCCCCGCCGCCGGCCGCTGGACGCCGATTATTGGGTGGACGCGCGGCCACGCGCTAGTACATTGACTTTGTATGTAATCTCGCCGCGCGGCCAGTGCGGTGTGTTCCCAGCTCAAATGTATTAATCAATTCACCTCATTTTGGAGATTACTGGTTTTTCCTCCAATGATCTTGAAGCTCAGTGGATCCTATAGGAATTGTTCCAAGTCAGACACATATAATAACATGTATGGTGAAATAGTCTTGTACTTTTAAACTAAATATATGGCAATAGTTCAAATCGACTGCTTTGGAAACATATTTAATGCATTTTTGTTATTTGTTATCGGAAAAATATCCAACTTAAAGCTGGGGTGGAGGATTTGGGGAGAAAATGGCAGTTGGGCAAGAGATTCGAATCCAAATACCTCAACCGCTCCACTTGTTCTCTTTGGTCCCTCCCCCTATGGTCCCTCCCTGACACGCTCTACACCAACAAAGTCGAGCCAAAATGAATGGACAGTCCCAACAGCCAATAAGAACAGGGAATCGGAGCCTCGCAATGATTGGTCAAACTGTCAGCTCATGTTAACTTTGACCAATCAGAAATCATATAACCCAGCTTTAATATCCAAATTGGATCTAGACTGTAAAATAACTGGATCCCTGCACCTGTATGGATAGGATACTATAAAACTGCTGAATAAAATACCACAACGTAGCTTTCAACCCTTCATTGCAGCATAGTTAATTTGGTTTTCAGTTGGTTGGTTTGCATTAGGTTAACACAACAGTTGAGCTTATTGCAGATTTTAAATACAGACCCAAAAAAAATCATACTTCTAATCTTTACTGAACCCCTCACTGAAAATGTTTCACGGAGTGTGCCTTTAACCATTATAGGAGGTAAAGTAGACGACGGGCCTTTAAAAGCAGAATAAAAAGTCAGTAATGACCTACAGACAATGAAAACGGCTTGAGGAGTTTATGAGAAAAAGGTCTTTTGGAGCCTATAGGGGGTTGAATGGACCAAGCTCCACTGAACACTGCACTGCCTTAAGATCTTAAGACTTAACTCTAGCTTGTAACAGAGGGTGTGGAGAAAATGATCTGAGAAACGGGCAGCAATACATGAGAAAGGCTGAAAGAAATGCCATATAATGTTGCAACCTCGTTACATGCAAAGGAACGTATGTAACATGCAATCATCATCAGTGTTCAAAAGAGCAATTTAGTGGCTGAAGGAACAGAAAATTCACACACACGCAAACGCACATACACACACACACACACATACACACACACACACGCACGCACGCACACACACACACACACACACACACTGCTGCCGCACATACTAATTAGATCCTTCAATCTTTGATGTCAAATTCAAGGGAAATAGAGTCATGGCAAAGTAGGCGATCACTTCTCTCTTATCACACAAAACGTCACGTCGTACTCCCCTGGGTGTTTACAGCGGGGCCCTGAAGATCAGGCTGCCTGCAGGGAGGCCATGAAGGTGATTGCGGTGTTTATGAGAACTGATTTTCAATCAGGCAAACACAGGGAGAGTCGACTTTTCCTCTTGAGCACAATCCAGCCCTTCACATGCTGAGGGATAATTGCAGCTCGTTCGAAAAAGCTGTTTTCAATCTCTCTCTTTCTCTCTCCCTCTTTCTCTCTCTGTCTCTCTCTCTCTATGTCTGTCTCTATATGTCTCTCTCTCTATGTCTCTCTCTCTATGTGTGTCTATCTCTCTCTCTCTGTCCCTCTCTCTCTCTCTCTATGTCTCTCTATCTCTCTCTCTCTCTATGTCTGTCTCTCTCTTTCTCTCTCTCTCTCTCTCTCTATCTCTCTCTCTCTATGTCTCTCTCTATGTCGTTCTGTCTCTCTGTCTCTGTCTCTCTCTCTCTCTCCGTCTGTCTCTCTCTCTATCATCTACATTTGCCCCTACGTTCACCATTTTGGATCTGTTTCTTAACCGTGCATGAGGAAGAAGTACTTGAACAAAAACAAGATATAAAGTTAGCGGGTGTCGTTCCCCTTAGGCAAGGTTAAATTAAACTTCATCAAAAGGCCCTAACTGTAAATGGGAGTTGTTTCTTTTTGTGCTTGGCCAAGGTTAAATGAAGTTGTGGATTCTTCTGTGTATTTTTTTGTGTGTGTCAGTGTTGTAAACCCTCAAAGCAAGAAAGTGAGAGGTAGGCAAAGAGAACGAGAGAGTCATCACAAAGTAGCACACAAGAGCATATCCACACACACAGGCACACACACACACACACACACACACACACACACACACACACAGGCGCTTCATTAAAGTACCTTGCTGTCCTCCCTTTCACCACAACCCTTCATCCCCTCTTCATTCTCATCAAAACATTGCAGATGAGGTCTTGAGCTCAATTAATCATCCCCGCAGCCCTCCTGTCCTGCCCCCATATTAATCACCTAGCCCACCTCACGGCAGGGAAACACAAAGATTTTTTTTTTTTCATTTTTCTCTAGGAGCGCTTGTGTTGTGACTTGACGTGTATACATGCCTGCACCCGAGTGTAAGCACAGACAGACAGACAGAGACACACACACATACAGAGAAACACACACACACACACACACACACACACACACACACACACACACACACAGACACACACACACAGACACAAATATCGAAGTGCTATTCGTGTACCCTAATCTATTAATGGTTTGGGAATTGGGCCTATATCAGGGTCTTCCCTCTTTATGTGGCTCGCCTGCTCAAAAGGAAGCGATAATAAACAATTTATTGCGCTGAGAGCATAAATTACGGCATTTCCACATGCGGTCTCATGGATAACATGTCCCCCAGGAAACATATAGTGTGTGTATGGGGGTGTCACGATCGGGATTGTAAAGTCGAAAATCGATCGAAATGAAGTGACAATCTCGACCTTTGAAAGGAAAGGCCGAATCGATTCATTAACCTTGCCTCTATGTCCATGCATGAAAAATACACACCAATAAAACAAATACGCACAAAGCATGATGTAGCCATTGCAAGTTACCTTGTACTTTTTAGCCAAAAAGACAACATGCCAATGGCTGAAACGTCAACCCAACTCGGAACCCCCTCCTTCCGCTCTGAAATCACCGGTGTATTAGTATGTTGCATTCCCAGGGAGTTAAAGCTGGGGTATATGATTTCTGATTGGTCAAAGTTAACATGAGCTGTACACTTTGACCGATCGGAGCCTCGCTCTGATTGGTCAAAGTGTACCGCTCATGTTAATTTTTACCTATCAGAGATCACATACCCCAGCTTTAAGTGAAGAACATACTTTCCGCCATTGCATGTCCGCAGATTTGTCTCGTTGTGCCGACTGAAAAAAGCAGTTTCATTGATACTGAAAACAAATGTCCATGCAGCAACTTGGATGGCCTCTACAGTGTATGGAGCTGACCCCAAAACACCACTGTACAAGCCCTCTCAAAATGGACATTTACCGTATGCCGTGGCTGTATTTTCCTTTTTTTTTCTAATGTGTATTCTATGCTTGATGTCTTTTAATCTTGAAGGATTTTGTGACCCTGTGAAGCACTTTGGGTGGCCTGAATTGTGTCTGAATTGTGCTATATAAATAAACGTGCCTTGCCTTGCCTTGGACCTGTAACATTTTTCGACCCCTGTATGTTACTATATCATGCAGCTCCTTGTTACACCAGTCACAAAGTATCCCCCATATCTCTTCCTATGATAATTCAAGGTAATTTCTGATGACACTTATGTGATAGCAAATTGCTAAGATTATCGCCGATACGTCCCTAATCACTTCCCAGCCAAAATTAGCTTCGATAAACAGACCTCTATTTATTTATTTATAGTCATTATTATTCCATGGCTTTCTGTGGTTTTCTGTGGTTTTTTAATGAAAGTAGATAGCAGTACAACAGCTTGAGAGGCAGAGGCAGCTTGCTTAATTATAATACATTTGGGGCGGCTTCTTATCTGTCCTTAGTCAACCTTGGCAATTTTATTTTATTTTACAGCACTCCTGTTAGTGCTCACTCCTCCACGGCACGGGAAACACAGCCATCTTTTTGAGTCAAATATCTGCTTAAAACACAAGACAAAGCCTTATCTACAGGCAGCTACAGGGAGCGTGCTAAGAGAGCAAATGATTTGGTTCCTCGGGCCGGCGGTGATGCATTGGGTTTCTCAGTATTCAGGAGACGGAAGGCGGCTCGGGTTTTAAGAATGGCCGTGTTTCAAATTATTTCTTGATACATTATATTCTGGAATATTAACAATCGGAGCTCACTGATGTAACATTACAATAAAAGTGTAATAGATTAAAAAATATCCTTTTGTCTTGGAAGTAAGGGCATCATTTTCAGGGGGGATGTGTGTGTGTGTGTGGGAGGGGGGGCGGTTGCGACACCCCCGATAAACAAAAATAATCAATACATATACAAAACCGAATGCAATGCCCCCACATGTCTAGATAGATGGAAAAGTCAACACCCCCCCATGTCAAACCCAAAGTGTTTCTCTTGCTTGGAAGGTTACGATACAATACCTGACTGTCTCCCCATTTCTAACTAGTATGCAACACTATTGCAATGACAGACCCTGCGCTCCAATCCCCATAATTCCCTACTATTTAGTATGCCTGAAAAAGTAAATCTGTTGGATGTCCCAATACATGCACATCAATTGTAGTATGCTGAAAATACATAAATGCCCCACTAACTCCAATAGCATTTTGGAGTATTCATCTTTATTCTTGACATTTCTCGACATAATGAAAAAAAAATCTTCTTTATCTGATTTTTTGATCTCTCCTGTGGCCTTAAAACTCTTCTGTACTTTAGTATGTAGTGTAGTAAAAAAAGAAAGTATGTGATTCGGAACGCAGGGACAGTCTTGCATAAACAAACAGACAACAATCTCCCTGCAGTGTGAAAGTGTAAAAGGCTATCGTGGTAAAGCACCTGACCAAGAACACATAGCAACAACCAAACCACTGAGAATCCACAATTGGGATGTTTTCCTATAACAATCTACTGCTGATGCATTCAGAGACAAAACAACCCATTGCTTTGATAGGAATCCTATATTGTTCAATGGATACAATGCAACACTTGTGCTGTATAATTAGAGTGACTTCTCGTAGTGAATATGTAGCCATGGTGGTGTAAGGCTCATTTAAAGTGAATTCATTTGTATTATTAGAACTCGGCCGATGGGGAAGTTGGGTCACTAAACACATTGAACCCATGGGAATTTTTAAAGAGGTGCCCTCGAACGGTGCAGCAAAGTTAATAAGGGGGGTTGGGGAGATGTCAATCAAAGTTTTTTTGGTACACACCCACACAGTCACCTGGGTGAGTGTACACAGCTGGCATGTAAGGTCTTAAATTACTGTTTTATTTTCAATAGGAATGAGACACAGACAGTTGTTGGGACATATTCATAGATGGGATAACATTTTCTTCTTTTTTTTGTCTCTTTTTGGGAATTGCGGAAATAACCAAAATAATAATATAACCAAATATAGAATAATACAAGCCTAATCCTTTTGTAAAAGTAATGAATCTGTTGTAGGCTGGCGTGTATTTTGAAGAATTACATGATAAATCCACCCAAATTAATCCATGCTTTGTTCTTTGGGCTAATTCAATATCATAGAAGGACAATGTCTTAAGATTGGCTCCCCTTGATCTGCATGTCTCTGGAACTTGATTGAAATCCACCTGTGGCTAATTCATTCATTATTGTTTCACTGATGACACATAATTGATATGTAATAGTAGTGAAATGGGCCAAACAATCTAGATACTAACAATATGTTATATACTAGTGCATTGCCCGTTGGAAGCAGGTCTGCTGTTTGTGTCCCACTCGTCACTCATTTCAAGCTTTGGTCGCAGCAGCCAATCAAATCAGAGGGAGGCGGGGTTTAGCCGGAGACTACTTCATGCCCGTCGTTACTGTGGCCTTCAGTGTGCGCATGTATTCGCCGCCAGCATGATATGAATATGATAACTTCTACATATTTGGTCCAACACTTCATAATCAATCAAGGATGCAAACCTCTGTGCCGTGCACAAGCCATATTCGGAAGCTCAGGCCGATCTGACCAGCAGTGAGAGAGATATGCGAGTCACAGACAGACAGGCAGACAGACAGACAGACAGACAGACAGGCAGACAGACAGACAGACAGGCAGACAGACAGACAGACAGACAGACAGACAGACAGACAGACAGACAGACAGACAGACAGACATTTCTTGCTTTATAGATAGATGCGTGATGTATTGAAATGACATGAGGACAAAACTGAAAGGACAACTACATTTCAGAGAATGCAATGGCAAATTGATAACACTTTCATTTGTCCTACAACATCTTTGGCTTTGCTTTCATCAATTGTTGTTTCTTTTCAGAAGTTGAAGTTGCCCTCCATTATATTCATTAATGAAAAGTGAAATACAGTATTTCGATTGACTTAAATGTGCCACTTTCAGGCTTAAAGGTTAGTTACCATTGTTATTAACCGTCCACATGTCTAATATGTCTTTGTCTATCACTTCGCGCCAGTGGTGTAGTGGGTAGGAAGGTTGCCTCTGGAGTGCAGGGTCGGAGGTTCGATCCCCCGCCACGTGTCGAAGTGTCCCTGGGCAATACATTGAACCCCAAATTGCTCCCGATAGTTAGCTTGCCCCGTGCGTGGTAGCTGCTGCTAGCGGTGTATGAATGTGTGTGTGAATGGGTCAATGTGTACAAAACAATGTAAAGTGCGTTGAGTTCTGTGCAAAACCAGGGAAAAGAGCTGTATAAGTGGAGACCATTTACCATTTTACTTTTACCTCCATGGAGAAACAATTATTGCTCAAAAAATAGAACGTAACACAATATATTCAGTGGTTTTGCATTATGTTGTCACATCCGTCAACATTCCCCACGTCTGTCCATGATGGATGTGTTTTTAAATTCCTGTTCAAAAAAATCAAAATAACAACAATAAAAATAGAAGCCGGTGATGTAATAATTCAGATTTTGAGTGACATGTAACGTCTTTTCAGCACGACTGAATTTGACAGGGCTAACTTCAAATGTAGTTTTTTATTTATTTAGTTTTTTCCTTGCGGACATTCTAAATGCAAAAGAGATGTAGACTTGAGAAAGAGTAAGGGAGAGGAAAAGAGGGAGAAAGAGAGAGGGATAGATAGATGGAAGGGGAGAATGAGAGGAGAGACCAGGGAGGGGGAAAGGGAGAGAGAGAGAGAGAGAGAGAGAGAAAGGGAGAGATAGAAAGAGATAGATAGAAAGAGAGAGAGAGGGTGAGCTACATAGAGAGAGAGAAAGGGATGGAAAGAGAGGGACAGAGTGAGAGGCAGAGAAAGAAAGCAAGAGGATGAAATCTATTCCTAGTGTTGCGTCTGACTGTATGTCTCAAAAGGAAAACGGGGCTTTAAACCCCCAAAATGGATCCAATTACCAGAGAGGGCTTTTTGGTGGCGCTCGTGGAACTGTGAGCAATTGTGTAACCCTAATTTTCCCTCTCTGACAGAAGCCTGTCACCCCCCCCCCCCCCCACACACACACACACACACAACCACCCCCCCCCCCCCTCCCCCCTCTATAAGCCTCTTCTCTCAAGGCACCACGCCGGAATGAGATCTCCTTCTTAGCGGGGCGAGAAAATGCTGAAAGTAATATAACGGACACCAAGAGAGACAGAATCACCTTCTTACAGAGAAATCCTATAGAACAAAATAAAGAATGGGGCTTTAGCTTCCCATATCTACGCTGGCTGGCCCCTCTCAGCTGACATGATGCAGTGAAGAGGGGCTGCAAGTGTGTGTGTGTGTGTGACATCCACTCGAGCCGCGGTACGTTCTTGCAGATGACAGGACCCGGAGTAAGAACGTTTCATCTCTCGGGACACTATATGTAATAATCTAATGTCAGCATGTGATTTTAATATTTTTTTTTCTCCAATTGGATCCTTGTTAATTCACACGTCTAGGCTTACATGTGTGAGGATTCCTTTCAGTTCGCCAGCTATATTTGAAATATACAGCTCTGGAAAAAATTAAGAGACCGCTCCAAATGTTCAGTGTCTCTCGTTTTACTATGTATAGGCATATGTTTGAGTAGAATGAACATTTTGGTTTTATAATATAAACTACTGACAACATTTCTGCCAAATTCCAAATAGGAATATTGTCATTAAGAGCATTTTTATTAAAGTTATGTAGAGATGAAGATTGAAGAAAAATCCAGACTGGTCTCTTAATTTTTTTCCGGAGCAGTATGAGGGAATTGTGCTTTTGATGTAACCAAGATGAGCTTTGGCACACTGTTAGAACATACCCTAAGAACAATGTATTGGCTTTAGGGCCATTGCATGTTTCCCTATGGCGCGAATGGTGGCCATTTAAAAATAAATAACTATAATATGATAATAAAAAAATATAACAAATACCAGAAAAATGGACTGTTGGACTATTTAATACAAAAAACTGTCCGAAAATATTGAACATGGGTGAAAACGAAAGAGCAATTCCGTTTTACATGATACTTGGTTTAATTGACTAGGTGTGTTGTGCCTCTCAGACCTCGTAAGCAGCAGCTGCATCCAGTCATAGCCGCCTCATGGCTCATAAATGTTCTATAGCAGGGCATGATGGCACAGGGACATCTGGCTATAACGTGTCCAACTCGACTACACAACTGTCAGTGTTTTTTATAAGGAGCTCACATTAGATTAAATAATTGAAAAATCTGAGACTAGAATCGGACTTAGTTAAAATGGATAGATTGAAATACATGCTGGTTAACAGTTTAGTGCAAAATACATCGTACAACTACCAATTTAGTTTGTCACTTGAATAAAATAGCCATTCAGTCATTGTGTACAATCAGAGTATTTAGCGGCATCTAGTGGTGAAAGGTATACATTGCAACGCTTTGTGTCAACCCCTCCCGTTCTGATAATTCACATAAGCTACAGTGGCCTTCAAGGACAAGAAGCTAGTTGCTAAAGATGACATCCACCACCACTGCCTCAAGTCTTTCCACAATATCAAGTGATCAGGTGAAGATGTATTTAATTATTTATTCTATAGCACTTCTTCTTGGTCTTCCAACAGGTGCATTTCCCCAGGACGCCCCACTATTTATAAAAACATATAAGACCGTTAAGTGTGTCCATATTGTGCTACTGTAGAAACAAATGTAGAAATACAAGGCTGATTCTACGGTAATAAAATAAACACATTTTCAGTTTTCAAGCGAACATTAACTAATTAAAACATACTGATGAATATTTTATTCAATTTCTACCAAGTCTGTTCTGATAAACGCCAATTCCCTTAACATACTGCACCTTTAATGATGTGAAAGCTTTTGAATGTTAAGAAAAATAGATTTAGGCTGTGTGTGTGTGTGTGTGTGTGTGTGTGTGTGTGTGTGTGTGTGTGTGTGTGTGTGTGTGTGTGTGTGAAATTACTGCATATAGTAGCAAATCTTGTGCCTTTTGATCTTTGCAACCATCAAAAGAGATCCGTCCTCCCAGACACCAGCTCTGCACGCCGCTGCATTTCATCTGCTTTGAGTGTACACACACACACACACACACACACACACACACACACACACACACACACACACACACACACACACACTTTGAGTGGAACGTCAAACAGCATCTCTTCATTCCACTCGCGCTGGTCAGTAATAATCTCAACACAGGAATACCGTGGTTCTGTTGCTTGCCCAGATCACAGACTATCCGCTACTAGCATATAGTAAGCAACAGTAACACATGTAAACACAACAGCCCACTGCCTGTAGCATTCACCCTGCGTTCCAAATCACATACTCTTTCTTTTTACTACACTACATACCAAAGTACAGAAGAGTTTTAGGGCCACAGGAGAGAAATAAAATCAGATAAGGAAGATTTTTTTTTCATTATGTCGAGAAATGTCAAGAATAAAGAAGAATACACCAAAATGCTATTGGAGTTAGTGGGGCATTTATGTATTTTCAGCATACTACAATTGACATGCTTGTATTGGAACATCATACATCTTTTTCTGGCATACTAAATAGTAGGGAAGTATGGGGATTGGAATGCAGGGTTAGTGTATGATAAACAGGAGATGCACAATAGACAGCACATTTGGCCTTTTTCTTTAATGGCCTATAATGAAAATGCATCTGATAGTAAATCCATTATTGTAAAAAAAATACATAGTGCTCCATGCTTGCTGTATGCCGTGGTTACATGTTATTAAATTACCCATACGGGGAACATGAAGATCAGACTAAAACATATTTTTCGTAAATGCAGTGTATTGAATTGTACAGTGCCATGTTGTGCAGTGCACTGAAAAAAAAAAAACATTGGATAAACTTTGACAATGTAAGTAATCTGTCACATCTAATATGTTAGCTTTGATACAATGTAAAACAGTAATTTGGTGTAACCTGAAATGAATGTCCAATCCAATGTTTTTTTTTTTCAGTGTGGTGTGTTGCATTTTTTTAGTGAACATTCTTCTCTTTTCTTTTGTGCACTGCCCCGCCAAAACAGAAATGGGTTAAGGCATTAATTCAGGCCCTTTCCATCTGCCAAATGTTTCAGATATATGTATTTTTTTTAAGTTCAACCTATAACCAACCAAAAGTAGCTCTTGGTGACAACTTGAATTTTTTTTTTACGACTAGTAAATTCCTCCATATATTTTAAAGACCTACTTCACTGGTGGGAATATGAAGGTGTATTGAACTCTGAGATCCTATGTAGTATAAATGTGCAACATTTTAGATATGGGTTCATCCTAGCCTGAGAAAAGCAGAAAGAGAAGTCTTATGGTCTCACTGTTTAACCCTACATTTCCCTAAGTGTGACGTCACATCACACAAAGGGTTAGGATTGACAGGACAGCTGGGCCAAGGGAAGACTGAGGAAATAAATACCTCATTCATTATATTATAATAGCGATTTTTTTAATGATATAATGCCAGTTCCGCATGGGTGAAGTATTCCTATAAGTGTGTCTGCAGCTTGGTTCCACCCAACCAACCAAAAGTAGCACTTGGGGACAACTTGAAAAAAATGTTACGACTAGGAAATTCCTGTGTGTCTGCAGCTTGATACCTAACCCAATACTAGTAATAGTATCTGTACATCTCTGATATATAAGCTGTCCCTATTGAAAATACTCCTAGCACCACTTTGCATTGGACTTCTGGAGGTATATGACCATGCGATATACTGCTTGCATATATGTTGACTTTCTTAAAAATAAGCCTCTGTATTTGACTATTACTGGATTACTATTGCTGACTTAGATACATTGTCTACTGTGTCTTTGCTGTTGTATATAATGATTCTCTTACATTTCTTCCCATTAATAAAAATACACCAAACCTTGCATACTGGTTCAGCCCATTCTATCTACAGTAGCCCTGCGTTCCAATACCCATACTTCCCTACTATTTAGTATGCCAGAAAAAGACTTAGGATATCTCAATACATGCATGCATGTTAATTGTAGTATGTTGAAAATACATTAATGCCCCACTAACTCCAATAGCATTTTGGAGTATTCGTCTTTATTCTTCACATTTCTCGAAATCATGAAAAAAAAAAACTTCATAATCTGATTTTTTTTCTCTCCTGTGGCCCTAAAACTCTTCTGCAACGTACTTTAGTATGTAGAGTAGTACAAAGAAAGAGTATATGATTTGGAATGCAGGGTAGCTTTCTTGAAAAAATGTCCCTTTCCTCTCTCACAGGTTAAATATTGGGACTGTATAGCCCAAAAGGTCCCTGCAGCTATAATCTCAGTTATTTTCTATCACATCACAGCAGCAAAAAAGCATTTAAACCTCTCTCTGTACCCAGTACCTTAGCAGATATACATTCCCTCACAAAAAAACATTTTAGGGTCCAAGCAATATTTACAGTTGTGTCATCATCAATGGTGCCGGTAATCTGTAGCTTGCACTCCACTACACTGCCGGAATGACTTCCCATTTCCCTGCGACTGCTCCTGGAAATTAAGCTTATTATGATATGATATGATACCTTTTTTTTATAAATGCCTTTGGTAGTGTGATCTATGTGACTTCTGCTTAATTTTTCGTCTACAGTACGGGGTTTATTTGACGTCACTTTTAAATTTCTGGATATATGGAGTTTTTTTTTTTCTTTTTCCCGAGGACCTTGAAGAGACAAGCGTGAAATTAATCTTCGTCTGCCACATTCGAGCCCTTAATGTCACTCTTCATTAAGGTGACTTGCAGCCATTTCTGCCAATCAAATCGCAAAATTTAATGACAAAATAAGGCAACCTCGTCAGTGCAGGCCCGTGCACACTGATTTTTCCGCTTACCATCGTTCAGCATGAATGATATACAGACAGGTGCATCTAAACAGATTTGAATATCAATGACAATATGATTTATATTTTAATTGAATTCAAAAAGTGAAACTGTTTTATATTCTAGATTCAATACAGATGACTTGAAAGTAATCTAGAATAAACATACTTCTCAGAAGGTTGACATTTTCTGTTATAAATCCTTTTTTTTATTGGCTTAATGTTATATACTAATAATTAGAGCGATTCTAATATTTAGAGAGACTGGATTTTTTTTATTCCATGTGCTGGAAGCCGTAATCATCAACACTAAAACTAAATAAAAGGCTTGATATATTTCAATTTGTGTAATGAATCTAGAATAGATTAAAGTTTAAATTTTTTTTATGTACATTTCCAGGATATTCTTATGTTTTTAGATGCACCTGTATACTGTAGTCTCAATGCTCCCACGGCAACCATCAGCCCATTATTCTCTTTGGGAGATGAATTCAGATGATGTTTTGCAGCTGTAGCCTGCTAGTAAATCGCAAACCTTATTAACTGTAAATTGTGATGGCTTGTTCATAATGGAGGACAATATTAACTGAATAGACTTGTTAGAGAGAATAGACACTGAATAGATATTGATCTGTTTTCTGAGCAATGGAAAACCCAATCCACTGCTGTATAATTGGTGAACTTCCCTAATGTTAAAAGATAGCTCAACCTAATGTTACAGTGGAGTTTTTGTGTAAACGCGATATGTTTATGTGTGTATGCACAGTATGTCCTTGAGGTATAACAAAGGAGCGTGAATGCATCTCCTTCCTCCTATAAAATATTTGCAAAGCAGGTTTTTCAATTATTCATTGTTTACATTGATGTATGCTCGCATGGTGTCTTGTTACGCTTTTTGTTTGCGCTTTGCATGTCGCTGCCGCCAACAATTAATCGTCAGTAAGCATGGAACATGAGACACCAGTGTGTTTAGAGCAAGATAAAAAAAGTAAGTAGTTACCCATTCAAATAAATTTTCATAGCTCTGTTATTGCTATTTTTGAGCTAGAGTTGCATGCAGATTTGACTATGAGAGATACTACTATCAGTATGCATTGGATATTTTGCCTTCTGTCTACATGAAAACGGTGGAAAACAGAAGTTTAGGCCAAAAAAAAAAACAATGGTTCGCCTCTACGTTATCTGCGGTGGCTCCAACTGATGATTCGAATCATCGGCTTTCCGGTGGCAGCCCTAGTGTTCAGTGTTATTTTAGCATTACAGATCCCTATGTGTCCCAATAAAAATGTCCTCTTATTTTCAATGCATTTATACCTGTTTTTGTAATGTTATGTTGCCCTTTTATGTCATTAAAACAATACTCATGGCTCTTCACTTCTATTTGCAACAGAGTCATGGCCTGTTGTGCAGTTGAACCCTCTTTACACAGTTGTTGTATCATCCATCTTTTCCCCTGTGAGGTTCCAGTGACATTTATCTGCCAGTTAAGACTAAATCACTCGACGCGAGAAGAGTATAAATAAGAAAAAAAGTTAATTCAATTAAGCGCCTGTTCTTCTTAACCGGCATTCACGCGACATTGGGAAAGTGTGTGTGTGTGTGTGTGTGTGTTTGTGTGCGTGTGCGCGTGTGTGTGTGTGTGTGTGTGTGTGTGTGTGTGTGTGTGTGTGTGTGTGTGTGTGTTTTTGCACATGTGGGAATTTACCGTTCAGGAGACATTGATTAATTATGCCACACGCAATTAGCTCGCCAAATCGACTGTGTCCTCCTCTTGCCGTTGGAAAAAGGTGATGTCACAATGTTATGGGGCATTAGGCAGTTCAGTGGTAGTTCCTCGTTGTACTTTTTTACTAGAGATCACTAGAGTATAGTAGCACCATGGGAGAGGTCCATTTGCAGGGTGTTTTTTTTTTCAGTGTTAAAGGGGTAGTTGAGTATTCTTTGTAAGTGGGTTAGGCAAGGCAAGGCAAGTGTATTTATATAGCACAATTCAGACACAAGGCCATTCAAAGTGCTTTACAGGGGCTAGATTAACATACATAATACACATTAGGTACTTATTTGTAACGGCTGGACAGGGAGGACACAGGCGCAGAGACAGTCCCAGTTTAAGAAGGTTTATTTAGAAGGAATCTTGGGTTTTGGGCCGGGCTCTGGAGTGGCTGACAGGCATGGGGGTCCAGGAGGAAGTGCCAAGGGGAGAATCCGGGGAGACGAGCAGAGGCAGGCAAGAGCAGGCAGGCAGAGGGGTCCAGGGAGGGAGAGCTGGCTGACGAGGGTTGGAGCTGGTGGCTGGAGTCAGGCTGGGAGACTGTGGCAAAAAAAGAACAGAATTTAGCAAAAAGCTAAATGCAGGCGGAACTACAAAAGGTCTAGGTGGCTGGAGAGTTACTGACTGGGTAACAGAGTTCACAATCTGGCAGTGTCTGGAAGGTAGGGCCGGGTATATGAAGAGCAGTTGATTGTTGATTGATGGCAGCTGTGAATGCTGGTAACTGACTCCAGCACACCTGACTCCAACCCTGCAATTACACCAGAACACAGACAAGGGGAAAAAACAACACAAGGGCTTGAGGCCCAAGCAGGATCATGACATAATTTATAGTTAGCTGCACTGCACGGACGTGTTAGTGTAGTAGTAGGTGGCACAAATATGCTTGAAAAAAGTGCAACAATAGACAGATGTATGCTAGTGCTAGTGTATCAGTTTGCAAACCAGCAGTGAACACATTCTAACTTTAGTGTACAATTGAACAAATATATATATATTTTTTAGGTTAGCATTCATATAGTTATCTGGCGCTTAACTATTTTCCTGCTGGTCCCCTCTGTAACAGTACAATGCTGACTTCTGCTACAGAGTCATCTCCCCGAAACTCCTTATAGTGACTACACTGATCACCATCTCCATACGGTAACACACTAACTATGCACACGTGCCTCATACAACCCCATTTCAATAATACTGAAATAAAATAAGGAATGGTGAGGCCTTTATTATTACCAGTGGAGAATATGTCCATTTGCTGGGTCGGTTTAAGAATTAACAGGATAATTCAGTATGTTTGATATGGGTTCTATATGGTACTCATGCATACAGCCGTGGAAAAAATGAAGAGACCACTCCAAATGTTCAGTGTCTCTTGTTTTACTCTTTTGAGGCATATGTTTGATTAGAATGAACATTTTGGGTTTATTTTATAAACTACTGAGTACTAAAAATATTGTCATTTAGAGCATTTTCAATAAGTAATGTAGAGATGAAGATTGAAGAAAAATCCAGACTGGTCTCTTAATTTTTTTCCGCTGCTGTATTTGGTCTGTTACCAAAATTGAACAGATATTATTGTTTTGGTAGAGATTTATAAACTTATTTGGCGAAAAACTATTCTTCTGCTGTCCCCCCTAGCTATAGTATTATCAAGGGAGAAGTCCCATTTGCTGTGTGGTCGCTTTAGTATGAATAGGGGGAATGGTAAAGGCCCTGCGGGTGGTAAGAAGACAGCTAACTGATCCTTTTAGACCAATGTCAATACTGATAGCCATCACTGTTTGCACTGGCAGCAGGATCCTTGGCCCTGCCTGTAATGTGTGTGACATCTCCAGTGATTGAGCGAAGAAATGACAGTGAGACAAATTAAGCGAGCGGGCTAGAGAGAGAGGAGGCTGCATGCTGAACCCCATAGCTGCTCATTCCCCGATGCAAATCTGTGTCTTGCGGGCACTTTGCTCCCCAAGGTTTTTTGGCCCCAGACATTGAACTGATAGACACACACATAGACACACACATTCACAGTCACACACACACACACATTCATAGTCACTCACACACACACACACACACACACACACACACACACACACATTCATAGTCACATACACACACACACCCACACACACCCACACACACACACATTCATAGTCACACACACACATTCACAGTCACACACACACACACACACACACACACACACACACATTCATAGTCACATACACACACACACCCACACACACACACACACACACACACACATTCATAGTCACACACACACACACACACACACACACACACACACACACACACACACACATAGAGACACACATAGATATGTACACTCACACACACAGCCCCAGATATTGAACTGAAAAAAAAAAAAAAAAAAGCTAAATTATTATCGCCTGTCTGCTAAAGATTCGTCATGGATTTTAACGATCTCCGTGTTTTGATTTAGCTCACTCTATATGCAGCTCAATATATTATGCAGTACGATATAGAAGGTACTGCATATAGAGCAAGTTTACATGGTTGGGCCTGTTTCAAATGTTTGCCAAGAAAGCAATGTGAATGTAACAGTAAACTAAATATCTACTAAATTATAGACTTTTAAAGGTGGAGTCAGCGAATCTGGAGAATGCTTGTTGTCCAAATATTTTTTTTTTTAATCAAAATCAGTGAATATCTCCTCGCGTTCCGCTACCTGTCCGTATGTGTATACTGAAAAGAAGGTGGTGTTTGTTCACAGCCTAGGCTCTGTAAACAGGTATCGAACAAAGAGTATTTAAACAAAGGGGGACACATTAGCTTGCAACATGCCTGTTTTCAGAGCCTAGGCTGTGTATTAACACTGTTTTTTTTTTAAGCATACACAGTATTTACAGATAGTGGATTGTGAAGAGATATTCACTGATTATGACAACGTGATTTTGACAACAAGCGTTCTCCAGAATCTCTGACTGTTAACTAATGGGGACCTTGAATACAACATTTTTTAGAATCCACTGACTGCAACCTTTCACACTATTTGTTAGGTCCACTTGACTAATTCTCTGGTCTTAGCACGTTTGCCTTGTACGGGCTGTCAAAACAACATGTTGCAAACGTTGCCCACATGTTGCCTCACCAGTTAAAAGCCAGTCTTGTGTGGAAGTTGTAATGTTTAAACATGTCTTTCAGCTTTGATGATGAGCAGTGATTTTTTTCCCCCGCACTCTGTAGAGATCGGTTGTCAGTCAGACAGTGCGGTGACGACATCTTGAATTTTTGAATATATTTTTTAAGTTTTATTTTTTCTTTCTCCCTCTCCTTCGGGCTTTATAGTTGCTTCATGCTGCATTACCAGCTCTATCATTTATTCAATAAGTCATTGTTTCCCCGCTGCCCCGGAAATGTAAAAGCCATTAGTTAAAATGCACAAGAGGACGTACGTATCCCCAGCTCCCCAGTCCCCTCGACAGATGTGTGCAATAGTTTAGCAAAGTGTGAAGGAGTTAATGTACCGGCTAGAGATTCAGCATGGAGGATCCTAATGCACAATGAGTATAGAATCATTTACATGTTTGTGTGTGTGTGTGTGTGTGTGTGTGTGTGTGTGTGTTCTAGTTGAATTGTCGCGCAGTGTTTATTATGACAGTCACTCCGATTTTTTTTCTCTCTTTGCAATTCTAATTCTAAATTAATACATTTATTTATTCCCGAGTAATAATTCATTTTAGACAGCGACAATGCTGTTCATCATCCTACCCCAACCCAGGTGCAAAACAACACATGCCAAATACAGTCTACTGTATATATATATACCCGTAGAACTCCTTGGAGTCGGGTAAAGCCGAAAGAAAAAAAGACGGGGATCAACAATGGACTAAATATCCGACAGTGATGTGAAATAAGTTACTTTATTAGTCAATGGTTACATCGAAATTTGTCTTTCCGCATATCCCCTCTCAAGTTACCACACTTCGGAGGGGGTTAGAGCGCATTGTCACAGGTGTTGTGCTGTTGTCTTTGATTTTTTGCACCTGCCATTATGATTTTTTTTTTTTTTTTTAAGATTTTTTTTTGGCATTTTTATGCTTTATTGATAGTGTAGAGACAGCGTTGAAATGGGGCTGAGAGGAGAGTGACATGCAGAGAACGACCGCAGGCTGGAATCGAATCCGGGTCCGCTGCTGGCCGAGCTAAGGGCTTCCCCATCATTGTGATTCTTTGTGCAAAAACTGTTCTGCATTGTCAAGGTATGTGCGAAACAGCCTCAGTTAACCTTGACAGAACCTTGTATTTCGTCCATACTTATGACAATTTTCCAAGATGACAAACCTGTAAGTGAAGGGTGTCACATATAGCCACCAAGACACCTTTCTTTCTCCAAACAATCTGTATTGGAATAACTATTATTACTATTATATTATTACAGTTGTTGTTCACTCACCATATACTACATGTGATTGTCATTTCAATTTCTGAAGGTCAATGTACATAGTTAATCGGTCCAGACCCATGATGTCTAGAGAAAGCATTTCCATGACAACCGTTTTCTAAAGAGGCTGACTGCTGCTATGAATGCTGGGAGATAACTCGGCAATCTGCACACATTGGTTCTGCATGAAAGACAGTTGCTGGCAGGTAAAAAGGAAATTGCAGCACTTTCACTGAGTAAAAAAAAACACACACACATACACACACACATAGGAGGAAACACACACACATTCACACACACACAGATAGACACACAGATAGACACACACACACACACACACACACACACACACACACACACACACACGCACCCCCTACACACACACACACACTTCCAGAAACATCAAGGTTTGATCAGCCATGCAGTTCAGGGCTTTCTTTGAAAAGAGCTCCAGCTTTTCAACCCACTTTGCTCTGATCAATTTGGAAAAACATGCCGACGCTGAATAGTATCATTGTGATGGTGTGTAACCAAAAGGGAACACCATTCACCTTGAGAACAAAGTGGGCATGTAGTGTAGTGTTGCTCTAAGTAAAATACTACCACTCGCTGTTCCGTGTCAAATAGCATCTCCTATGTAAAGTGTGTAGCTTGTAAATGCATGCAAACAATGTAGTGGGGTGTTACGGAAAATTACGTCACCGGTACATGAAGATGTAAACTGGACATTCAGCACCATTAAGAGCTTGTAGCCTCCTCGCAGGAAGCTATCGATTCTCCTCTCTTTAATGTGAAACATGGATGTACATGTACTACTTCTCCCTGTGTGCTCAAGGCTAATGGCTTGATGAAGTGTGCATAGAACGCTTGCCAAGCTTCCCTTTTTTCGGAGAGTTGTAAAATGTCAACCCATGCGCATGTGCAAGACGAAATTCCAAAGCAATTCAATTCAATTCGGTTTATTTAAGAAGGGGACAGTGCAAATTAATAAAACACATGATCACACATGGGTTAAACATGCCATAATTAGCCAAAAAGGCAATTTTTTCAACTGTAGTCTGGTCCCTGCAAAGTGGGGGTAATATCTACAATGGTATTATATTATATTACATGCTCCTATGAACGGAGGGGATTTTTTATAGTCACCAAGAGTGCCCAGTGCTCCCTGAGGTACGGATGGCTTGGAAGGGTGTGTGGATGAGGTTATAGTTATTCCGTGTGATAAATACTACTCTGGTTCCATTATCATGCTGCCTGCTTCCAGGGTAGAACCATAACTCCATGAAGCTAATGCATGGCTGCCCATACAAACAAGCCATACAACACTCTCTCTATCTCTCTCTCTCTCTCTCTCTCTCTCTCTCTCTCTACAAATACAAACACTCCAAAAAAACCACATGCATTCAAATGAGACCAAAGCAATAGAGTCGGATCATAAGTTAAACTATAAGCAGGCATTCCCCCCTGTGTGTAAAAAAAAAGGCCTTGATGTTGTGACACCATAGTGAATCTTATCCCCCTCTCTCCTGGGATGACTATTGATTGTGTTTAGTATATATATATAGTACCACCAGGGAATTATTGTAATGCATACGTTGTATTGAGAGAGCCACAGACATATGGTCATATTTAATGAGATTTTGAAAGCACAAGATTCACTTCATTGTTTTATACATGGGGGATGCTGCTTTTCACCTCAGCTTTTGCTATGGGAGTCCAATGATAAATGATGGAAGGTCTTCATGTACTTATTTATTTTGTCCAGTGTCCGAGTTGGTGGTAAACAGATAATCCTAAATATACTAGTGTATAGTCGGATGAAGAAAAAGCCCTGTTTTTTGTAATCCCCTAGTGTGTGCCTGCAGTCAACTTCTACTCAAATCGTACACAGCTCTCATTTCCTTTCTATCAGTCCCTGAACAAGAACATGTCATTAATTCATGCCGCTAGTGTTGGCACTGTTTGGCGCTTTTCCATCACATGGTACATGGCTCTACTCTTTTTTTTAACCTTTATTTATACAGGTAAATCCCATTGAGACCGGAGACTCTTTTTCAAGGGAGACCTGTTCCCATTTACACGTTACCATTCACACACACATTCATACACCGATAGCAGGCTTACTATCGACATTCACACGAGGCAAGGTGGGTGAAGTGTCTTGCCCAAGGACACAACAACCATGACACAAGTGGCAGGGCAGGAATCGAACCTCGAACCCTTTTGACCCGCTCTACCACCTGAGCCACAGTCGCCACAGTCTACTCTACTCATAACAGTGACCACCCAATCATTACTATAATCAAATCTTGCACCTTATATAGTTGAATGACAGTCGGACTCGTACACAATAATTTCACTATGCATTGCCCTGTGCAATTGTGCATGTGACACATAATAAAACTAACTAAAACTAACTAACTTACTAACACCATTTCCATTGGTATCAGGAACTTATCTGGAGCTAGTTTTCCAATATAGGATTGTACCATGATATAGTTCCATCTCTTTGTAAATGGTTTGTCATAGCGATGTTAGTGGGCAACGGTAAGTGCCTGGCCGGCCCTATGTGTTTCTACTCAACTTTTCCGTCGGCCATCAAGGCGAGGAACAATTGTACCTTATCGAGCGACCAAGCCATGGTTGATGATGCCATGTTTGAAAGAAAGTAGAACAAAAACTGAAACGACAGCAAGCTCAAACGCTGCGACCGCTACAGTAAACTAACGTGGCTGTGCAGGATAGGGTGCTGTCCATTGATGATGCAATGGCATTAACAATCTCTGACCAAACACTGGTACCTGCACTATTTTGGAACCTTGACAGTCGGTACCAAAAAAAGTAGCTGCCAGGTAATTGTACCCAGTTGAAAACCAAAAAAAGGCAATCGGTTAGAGTAGAGTAGAGAAGGTACCGTGTCATCGAAAAGCACCATTTGAGCTTCACTAAACGTGTGGCAATGCTGAACTTAATACCTGTGACCTCTCTTTAACAATGTCAAATCATTTACAAAAAAATATGAATAGTTATTATCATAATCACTCTCATTAAGGTGTTTTTTGGGCAATTACATGTGTCTGTGTATCTAAATTGCTCTGTGTGTGTGTGTGTGTGTGTGTGTGTGTGTGTGTGTGTGTTTTCTCCCCTGGCTGGAAGTGTGTGTGTGTGTGTGTTGTTTTCTCCCCTGGCCTCTCCTCTGAGATGGAAGCAGTAAATGTGTCACCCTCAGACCGAGGCATCGCTCGAAGGGAAATCTCTTCTCCCTCTCAAATCATCCGTTAGATACAAAGAGACCAAGAGGCCAATGAATTCACTGCTCTTTTTAAAAAAAAATGTCTGTCCCCCAAAACCATCTGCCCCATGGCCCAGCCCACTTAACCAAACTAAAAGCATTTAGGAGACGGAGAGAGTGGCCCCTCCACTTTTTTAAAGGGTCAAGCGGAGAGGCGTTTTAAGCCTTGTATTGGCAAGGGATATTTACTTTCTGGCCTAAGGGATGTGCTTAGAAATCTCATTCATGACATTGGCCTTACAATAAATGGGTACTCTACAGATTTAACATTGCATTTTTTAACATTTTCAGAGTTACAATGGACATTTTAGACAATAAGAAATGTTGTAGAAGCACATTTATTGTCTATGGATACATAAAAAAAAGTCCCCCGTTGAATAGAAAAATCTGACTTGGCACTAACCGACAGAAAATGTTTGCGATATATCATGATTACAAAACCATAAAAACACATTATTAAACCTAGAAATCTGTGAGACACCGTCCTATAACTTCTACAATACTGCAGACTCTTCTGAATTTTCTTTTACAGGGAGATGTTTAGGCGGTTTTATCCTGCACTCGGGTCCATAGCTGCATCATAATAAAACAGTAACAGACGGTTATACTGATGCAAAAGTCGTGGAAACTTTTGGTGTGTGTGTGTGTGTGTGTGTGTGTGTGTGTGTGTGTGTGTGTGTGTGTGTGTGTGTGTGTGTGTGTGTGTGTGTGTGTGTGTGTGTGTGTGTGTGTGTCAGTGTATGTTTGAGTAAAAATGATGCATTGTCCAATATCCTATAGTTTGTTAGTATCCACACCACCAAGCTTTGACCATTTAACCTTTAAATCGGTTGTTTACAATGTCTAGGTCAAAATGTCATCAAGTTATCTTTAAGTCAGAGTGGAAGTTTAATGAAAAAAATCTGTCTCAAGAAGTGCTGTAGTTGTTGTAAAGACTATTTTGGGGATCTCTCAAATATATGGTGCATTTGGGAGGGATAACATCAATGTGTTTTGTCTATACCGATGGATGAATCGTTGAGCAAGTTGTCCAGCAACAATAAACAGTGTAGTGTTTTATTGTGCGTTATAAATGGCCATTATTTGGCTAACGCTAAAACAATAATATTTTTTTGTAAAGAAGTTTTTTTAATAACATTTAACACAATATTTCTCTTAAATTGCACGCCAGTAATATTGTCGAACTTACGGTAGGTCAAATGCCACCAAGTGAGAGTCTACGTTTAATGAAATAAAATCCATCTCCACACATTAGATCTTGGTTAGATAGAAGGACATTTATGATGCTCCAACATAAAGTTAAGTTTGTGAGGATTATATACGGAGTGGTGGAAAAAAAATACTGTCTGTAACAATGGACTAATATTTGAGAAAGGAAAGAGGGGCTGTAACTCTAGTAGTCACGTTCATACTTCTGTAAATTAAATTTCACTGTTGTCTGTCTACAAAATTAGTCCAAGTATCGTCTTTTGCTACGCGATATGATTAAACAAATACCACAATCACATAACTGATAGCATTGAGTTGACATCTCACCCATTTCCAACCTGTATGAGGCAGTTCAGTCAACACTAATGATTGGCTGTAGCTTTCGTTTGATTACAATCACCTACTGTTTGACTTCACACCTTTTTTGTTTGCCATCCGATACTTGCATCTCGACGTAATCAAATACAACAAGAGTGAAGTCTCGAAAACTTCTCCGATAGATATTTGAGATTTTGTGTGGTATTTATTCTTAGTATGTTAGTATGCACAAGCCGCGGACATTGAACGATTATTTTTTGGCATTTTTAAAGCTTTATTTGACAGTACAGTAGAGTTAAAATGGGGAGACACAGAGAGAGTATTTTTGTATTTTCTTTTAACATTGATGTCAGGGGACTGCGGATAAAAAAATTGCCTTTTGGCTAATTTTGGCATTTTTAACACATGAATGAGCATCCGTTTTATTTATTTGTATTGTCCACTTCTTAAATAAACTGAATTGAATTGAATTGAATTGAATTGAATTGAGTTTGGCACCTTGATGGTTTTTTCGCTCTCCCCGTCAAAAGGCCCCAGATCTCAGTGTGTTTTGCAGGATATTGGGCCGTGTGTGGGTCACGACATATGTGGCCCCTCTGGAACAAACTGAAATAGCAGCACATATGTCTAACACGGCTGCTCCCGCTACATGTCTGGCTCAGGGCCAGTTTCTGCCGCCGCACACGACACAAATATACAAATGTATTTCCGTCATTTCGCAGCGTTTTTGACTCGGTTTCCATCTGCTCTCACTCAGCGAGATATCACTGGTCACACCGAGGTTTAAGGAGTGTCCACAAGCTGGTGACCTTTTGACGAGTGTGTGTGTGTGTGTGTGTGTGTGTGTGTGTGGCTTCCAAATATAAACGTGATCCAATCACGAAGCACACTGCAAAAAAAAAAGAGCAATTTGGATAGTAAACAATGTAGGATATTTTGAACACATCAATATCCTGTTTAAAAGCTGTATTTGTGGAATTGTCTTTACGAAAGGATCAAACAAAGAAAAACTATAATGCAATTTAATTAATTTTTTTTTAACAAAAGATATATTTTTTTAATGGTGCAGAAGGATAATGTATATCTCACTAATGCTAATGTTGCTTTTTCTTTGTTTTTGTAGATTGTTACAATATGACATACATTGGAATAGGCGAGTGTCTGAGGAGTGTTGTGAATATACAGTGTACTATTTCACTTTATATATGTATTTAAATCATCTGTTTTGTTGATCTAATATTGGATTTTGCACTTGTTTGTTTATTTATTTCATAAAAAAAACAATTTGAGGTAACATTGATGTAGAATAGCTTTGGCTATGGCCTCAGCTAATGGAGATCCCAATAAAATACAAATACAAACATATCCCTCATTAAAAGAAGGCTTATGATTTGAACTTTAAGTGTGTAAAATCGGCTTTTGATTTTTTTCATATATTTTTTTCATTTTGTCTTACTTTCTTATTCATTTTTGATAGTTCTAAATAAAGATTTCATTCATGCTAAACAAAACTATTTGAGGTCAGATTGAGGTAATATTGAGGTAACATATCCCACATTAGAAGAAAGCCTTATGTCCTGAACTTTTAAGTTGAATTCAATGCAATGCAAAGTGTCTTCTTAGGGTCAGTGCTTCTTGTTATTAACAACATGAAGGCCTCGTATATATCAAACGATTTAGAGATGATCAAATGGGCCTTTCAAGATAACAAACCTCTAATGCTTCACAAACAAGATCATTACTAGTGTTTCACTGAAAAAAAATACACACATCAAAGTCAGCGGCAATCCCCTTGATGAGTTAGAGTTGGGGTTCAGAATGCCAAGAAAGGACGTGGGTACTTGAAGGCCTACTTCAGCGGTGGGAATATGAAGGTGTATTGAACTCTGAGATCCTGTGTAGTATAAATGTGCTAAAATGTTAGAAATCGGTTCATCCTAGCCTGAGAAAAGGCAGAAAGAGTGTTTTTATGGTCTCACTGTCTAACCCTACATTTTCCCATGAGTGACATCACACATGGTACAATGTAGGGTTAGGATTAACAGGACAGCTGGGCCAAGGGAAGACTTAGGGAAGAAAAACCTCATTCATTATATTAAAATAGCAATTTTATAATGATTGAATGCCGGTTCCGTATGGGTGAAGTATTCCTTTAAGTAAACGTATCACTGCATCCACAATACCTGCAATCGGTTCATCTCATATTACCAGGTTGTTGGGGGAAGGTAATTACGCTTTTTTAGATTGGAGTAAATTGTTCCACTTATTAGATCTGGTGTCAGTGCTGTGTCCAATCAAACAGGATAATGAGCAGATTGAGTCCACAGGGATTGGTTGCCATGCTGTGAGAATGTACAGTATGTTGAAAAGCAAAAAAACATCTGGCCATTGTCAATGCTCAAGCCCTCGGGAGACACTGTCATTCTAGAAAAACTCCCCTCAGGACACGAAGCAGGAGGCATATCACTGCAGGAATCAAAACCCTATAAAAAAATATATTTTACACCGTGTTAGCCACATAGCATAATTGCCTAAACCATATTTACTCTGCTCTACTTCTACTCTTTTCTACATCTACTCTATTCTACGTCTACTTTACCCTACTCTATAACCCTTAACATATGACTTAGGCAACCGTGGTTCAGGTGGTTAAGCGGGTTGGCCAATGATCCAAGGGTTGGCGGTTCGATCCCCGCTCTGCCACCAGTGTCATGGTTGTTGTGTCCTTGGGCAAGACTCTTCACCCACCTTGCCTCGTGTGAATGTGTATGACTGCTGTATGTTTGAGGTGCTGGTCGGAGGGGCCGTAGGCGCTGAATGGCAGCCACGCTTCCGTCAGTCTGCCCCAGGGCAGCCGTGGCTACTATGGTAGTTTACCACCACCAGTATGACTGTGTGTGAATGAATGGAACCTGGAACCCTGTAAAGCGCCTTTGAGTGCCTTGAAAAGCGCTATATAAATCCAATCCATTATTATTATTATTAGTATGCTATTAGGCTAACGAAAAGTAGATGTAGAGTAGAGTAGATGTAGAATAGAGTAGATGTAGAGTAAAAGTAGAGTAGAGTAAATATGATTTAGGCAATTATGCTATGAGGCTAACGATTTGTAAATTATGTATCATAAAAAAGAAAAACATGCAAGAGCAATACTTCAACTTTCCCTGCGTTCCAATCCCCATACTTCCCTACTATTTAGTATGCCAGAAAAAGATTTAGGATGTCCCAATACATGCACGTCAATTGCAGTATGCTGAAAATACACACATGCCCCCACTAACTCCAATAGCATTTTGGAGTGTATTCGTCTTTATTCTTGACATTTCTCGACATAATAAAAAAAAAAAAATCTTTCTCATCTGATTTTTTATTTCTCTCCTGTGGCCCTAATGCTTTGTTTGTGAGTGGGTGAGTTGGTGGGGGAGGGGGTGGGATTTCTCGAAAAAATCCAAAGCTCAGTGCTAGAAGTGAGAAGTTGTTGTAAAAATTGGTGAAGTGAAGAGAAATCATAAAATAAGCTAAGCTGGGAGTGGGGTGACCGCTGCTTCTGCCTTTAGAGTCGAAGGGCTTAAGTCCTGGGAATTAAGGCCAAGACACGGAAGGCCAAACATAGTTTTTCAAGCAATGGTCAATTTTGAGATTTTGGTTACTTTGCTGCCATATGTTTTCCATTCTAGTATAAATAAAAGGTCCAACATGTACATGTAGGTGTTTATTTGAATATACCTTTGTGTGTTTGTCTGTATATGTGTCCTATACAACCATCTTTAACAGCCATTATCTCAACATTTTAGTTTTGTTTTGCAATACTCTGAACCAGAAATCTCAACTTCTAAAGCACTTACATCAACTAAACTTTCCATAATCATTTTCAGCACTAGTCCGAAGGTTATTGATTGCAGAAACATTTTTTTCATATGTTGTTAATTGTCTGATTTATGATATATCTCACCTTGAAAATAAGTCTATAAGATAACTAGTTTACCCTTTTCACATGCAGTGTCTACACTTACAATATAACAGTTTTCATTTGAAAGCAAAACAATGCTTTTGTCGTCTCCATGCCATTGTGCGCTCATAGACACTCTCCTTAGAACCCTGACATCAAAACCAAAACACTGTCTCTTCCATGAGAGCACAACATTGAATTTTCTAATCAGATTTTTTTCTTATTATTTTTTCTCTCTGATCTCTCTCATCTTCTACCAAATGCATGATGACAAACAGGACCAGCCCTGCCACACACGGGGACAGAGAGAGAGAGAGCGAGAGAGAGAGAGAGAGAGAGAGAGAGAGAGAGAGAGAGAGAGAGAGAGAGAGAGAGAGAGAGAGAGAGAGAGAGAGAGAGAGAGAGAGGGGGAATATGATGCACGCTGAAGGCCTTGAAGAGAGGTAAATACCTACTTAAGTGTTCCAACCATGCGTGTCATACTCTGTGCTGGCGTAGCTCGAAAACCGTTATGCTTCGAACAAAGGGGTGAAGTGTGTGGGATGAAAACACACACACACACACACACACACACACAGATACAGACAAGCATGCACACACACACATACTCAAACACACAGACACACACACACACTCAAACACACACACAAACCGTGACGTGGATGGTGGATTTATATTTTCTCTCATATGGTCTTGGATCTCAGCCAGAGAAATATAGTCGTGTCTGTAATTTCATTAAGCCAGCCTTTTAGCACGACTGTTTATCCAGAGAGAGAGAGAGAGAGAGAGAGAGAGAGAGAGAGAGAGAGAGAGAGAGAGAGAGAGAGAGAGAGAGAGATCTAATTAGCATCTTGCACAAGCCGACTAATGCACCGACATCGCTTATATAATTCAACATTACGCCATTTTATTTATTTTTTAATAAAACACCATCTCATCACGCTTACATCTCCACTGATCACCAGCTGTTGGGTCAATTGGAGAAAATAAAATTAACAAATTGAATGAAGTACTTTTTTTTGGGCGGGTGTATCTCAATCTTCTAACACATGTGGAACTCAGAAGCCCTTGTTCTCTTTTAGCATCAGTAGCTAGAGAGATCAAATAGGGGGGGGTGGGGGGAGGGATGATGTGAATTTTTTCGAGATGGTTGGTTCGCTCTATCATGCGCTAGAAAATGGGGAAAAAGGGTCTGAAGTGGCTTATCTATTTGATCTTTGAATCCTCCCCGTTCCACTCCACACACACACACGCACACGCACACACACACACACAATGGGGGGCTGTTATTTTTGCCCATATTATACTGCTAGATTCCAGTGCAAAACCCTCTCTAAGGTATGCAGCATTTCATTCAGTATAAATCTCACACACACACACACACACACACACACACACACACACACACACACACACACACACACACACACACACACACACACACACACACACACACTCATCATTGCCAGCATGTAATACAATACAATCTATTGACTTCTTGGGAAAGCGGCTCTCACAGTGAATTGACTCAGTTGCTGGGGCCTAAAGTGGGCTAATTTCTACTCAATCGTGCGTGTCTAAATGTGAAATGAAGCCAGTGAACCCTGCGATATGAGAATATTGTTGTAGCCCCTGGTGTGTGTGTGTGTGTGTGTGTGTGTGTGTGTGTGTGTGTGTGTGTGTGTGTGTGTGTGTGTGTGTTTCCCATATGTTAAAAGGTGGAATTGGCGATTATTTAAAAGGCTTGTTGTCAATTTTCTTTTCTTTTTTTGTCAAAATCAGTTAATATCTCTTCGTGATCTGGCATGTTTTTTAGCTACGGTGGTCCCCCTTTGTTTGTTTACATACCAGTTTTACAGAGCCTAGGCTGTGCATTAACACTGGATTTTTTTTCTCAGCACACACAGTACAGACAGGTAGCGGATCGTGAGCAGATATTCACGGATTTTGACAAAGTGATTTTGACTTTATACCTCTTATGGTAGAGGTGTTATGTGCCAAACGGTTAACCTTTTCAGAAAAGCATGAAACTTGGTACACATATACAGTTCGGGGTCCTGAACATTTTCAGATATTTAGCCATGGCAAAATCGAATCATGGGCGGCCATGGTATATCTGATTATTTAAAAAGTACAGTCTATAAATGAAAAATATCACGTACTTCTCCTTTAATAATGTGGAAAAGACATGGATGGCATTATACTGTATACTGTTGGAGTGACTTGTAGGACTGGTATATGAGGCAGGAACTGAGTGTAGTGAAACCCATCAGCCTCTCACTGTCTGTGCTGTGCTCATATTATCAGTTGAATAAATCACATTTTCTCCATCGATGCGGCGCTGCTAAAATGCCCACAAACACAATTAGTGCCGCGCTCTTCAATAGCACGGCGTCATCACTATTACAAAGCCTGTTAATTCGGCGAAACATAATAAAGTTTCATAAAACAACTTAGACAGCCCCAGCTAGAAATGATGGCAGTACAAATATGAAGTTTATCAAGACGAAATGCTGTTGTTGGTACGATTTTTTTTGTTTTGTTTTGTTTTGTTTTGCGAATGTACTCAGTGCTTGGGATGATTTAATATGGCTCATTTTCTATAATAGGACATTTAACAAGCTGTGTTGTTTACCAGTCTGTTTATAACGTAATCAAAAAGCCCTTTTGCAAAGTATGTGAATCTCTGGGAGCGTGTGCGTACAGGGGAAAGGCAATATTGATAAAAATGTAAAATAAGAAATGGGCCTTCAGACATCAAAATAAAACGTAATCCATAGTGTGTGTGTGTGTGTGTGTGTGTGTGTGTGTGTGTGTGTGTGTTATTGTTCCAAACTCCATTATAGTTGAGGCAGGGTTAGGGTGAGGGGGTCATTTCATCAGTGTGTGGGCCCTTTACCAGTTGATTTGTGAACTTAGTGAATGTTGTTTTTTGAAGTGTGCCCTCTTTCCAAACCCAATACCGTTAACACTCATCACCACATAAGGAAATAGCAAAGCAGCGTTTAGTCAATTGTAATCGCATCGGCTTCCTTCAACTTAATGTACGTGGCGGGTCCTGTCCGCGCACGGTATGAACATAGTCTTAAGACACACACACACACACACACACACACACACACACACACATACTATGGGAGGACACACACACACACACAAACACACACACAAACGCACACACATGCACACACACACACAAACGCACACACATGCACACAGGTACACAAACGCACACACACACACGCATACAAACACACATGTCAAAAGGCACAGACACACGTACAACACTCATACACACACGGGCACACACACACACATACACAGACAGACGCAAACATACGCGCGCGCACACACACACATATTTAGACGCAAACACACTCATATACACAGACAGGCATACACACACACACACACACACACACACATGCATACATAAAGCCTATCTGATTTACTGCTGTGTACACATTGTGCTGACACTGAGAATCACACTAGGCATCACAGCGTCTGATGAATAGACATAGTGAGAAGTTATTGTTCTGCTGTTAGCCTGTGATATATGCAGGTTACAAAGCTGTATGGAGGCCGCCTAGCATAATACAAAGGGAGGTGTGTGTGTGTGTGTGTGTGTGTGTGTGTGTGCACAAAAGTAACACTTTATAATAAGGGTACATTAAAGGTAAGCGGTTTATTTATGTTAATCTAAGTGTTAAATCGCCCTTTATTCATACAATGATCACTTACATAATGTGCGCGTTTCATAAAGCCGATCTCTCAGTCAGCTGCTTTGCATGTAATCGGCAAATAAACTTATTGGAGTATCCCAACATTTTTATCCAATCAGAAGAGAGAACGCTACAAACCGACACTCGTCTCACTCATATATAGTATATACACTCCATGGTCTCACTGCCGGTGCACGCCAGAGCAACAGATGGGTGAATGTGTATGCGCCTACAATGGCAGAGCAGGTAAAAATCCTTCCCAATGTCTGTTTTGATGGTTTTTATCATGTTTTATCACACTTATGGATCTGAGATGATGCTAGATAACTCTCTGCTTGAAGACCGCAGTGCATTAATGTGGTGACGTAGGGACGAGGGAGGGGAATGCTAACAGCAGTCACTGACAGGAAGTTAGCTAAAAGAACCATTCCGCTTACAGCACCTTTAATTAACTGTAAACATAAGAGTTACTAGCATCAATAGATGACTTTGCAGCAGCTGTTATGTGTGTTGTTACCAAACATATGTCACATCATATTCATTCTTACTATACCACTATTACTTACTACTTATATTTCCTAACTGAAATATATATATATATTTTTTTTTGGCATTTTCAAGCTTTATTCGAGAGTTGAAATGGGGAGACAGAGAGAGAGAGAGGGGAGGGGGGGGTGGGGTGACCTGCAGTAAAGGTCCACGGGTCAGATTTGAACCCGCGACCACTGCAACAAAGGCCTGAGCCAATATGGTATATTTCCTAACTAAAAGTTTTCTCTGAAGTCATGTAAGTAGAACCCCACCTGTTTTTCCTAACCCATCTCTATAAAAGTGTTTGTTTGTGTGTGTGTGTGTGTGTGTGTGTGTGTGTGTGTGTGTGTGTGTGTGTGTGTGTGTGTGCATAAAGAGAAGTTTGACTTATTATCTGATCCTGCATCATGAATACACTCAAAGTACAAGATTAGGAAAACAGCGGTGCGTCGCGGACAAACAGGATATTATAGAGAGTATCTTTCCAGCGGGAGGCTTCTGTCACAAACAACCTAGCTGCCTGTCTTCCCCTGTATTTTTGCTCTGTACTTCTATCACACATGGACACACACACACACACACACACATACACACACACACACACACACACACACACATACACAGACTGAACAAACACACACACACACAATCACACAGACGTCACATACACGCACACACACACGCTGAACACAAATGCATGCACACATACAAACTCATACACACACTGAACACACACACACACTCACACACACACACACACACACACACACACACACTCTATCTGGCACTGATGTATTATTTTTTTCTCACTTGCCTGACATGGCTTTCTTTGTTACATCTGTACACTGGAGATGCACTGAAGCCCAATTTCAATCAGCTACACATGTCCTTCAAATCCACAGGTTACACCGGCCGCTGTGTTTTTCGTCTATCTCTCTCTCTATCTATCTATCTATCTATCTATCTATCTATCTATCTGGTCTACTTCAATTCCGCCCAGTGACGTCATTCATAATATAAATGTATACATATATTTTTAACAAAGTGTTTATTCATTGTCTTGTTGCCTATCAGCTGCAAATTACATTTTGTTTATTGTCCTACAAGGTTTCTCCATCTTCCCCTCTTTCATTATACCACTGAAGTGTATAGGCCTACTTTATATGGGTATGTGTATTGATATGATGTATATACAGTATATGTGTATTAGATTTGTATGTGCTTTTGTTTCCTCATGTCAACGCATTTCGTAAACTATTGTTTTTGTTTAAGGTGCTATACAACTAAATATATTATAATTACTAACAAGTACATGTATCTCAAACACAGCACCTTTGCCACGTAACATACAAAAGAAAAATGACATAGTTCGGCAAACAAGCATGCACATTTATATAGAATAGATAGAATTCATGGACACGCACGCACGCACGCACGCACGCACGCACGCACGCACGCACGCACGCACACACACGCACACACACACACACACACTAGAATTCATGGCTTCTTGTACAATCTCCCCGGTGGCTGTGATTGTGTGTGTGTGGAGGCAACATGGGAGGTAGAAATCACCCAGACCATCTCGTAACCATGAGCCTAGTTAAAGAAATAAAGGCTTTGTTATTTAGCTGAGAGAAAAAGACTGCGCTGATCGATGTGCTGCCTTAATATGTCCTCAGAGAACCAATTTGTGTTGGCTAAATTCATGATGAAATTAAAGGCAAGGTTTTAAACACTGTTGTTTATCCGGATTTAGAAGGGCCTTGTGTTAGCACTATCCCTGCGTTCCAAATCACATACTCTTTCTTTTTACTCCACTACATACTAAAGTACAGAAGAGTTTTAGGGCCACGGGAGAGAATGTGAATCGGATGTGATGCGATAAAATAATTTAAAAAAAAATGTCAATATACAGCAACATGTAAATACTGATAACCTGTTTAAATAAGGTGATTATTAGTTATTGATTAAAACCAAAGGAACTGCAAGGAATTAGGCGGACATAGAAACACTTTTGAAGAGGTTTTAAATAGCTATTTAAATTCTCATTTTTTTTTTTTTTTTTTTTAACCTTTATTTATACAGGTAAATCCCATTGAGACCGAAGACTCTTTTGCAAGGGAGACCTGTTTTCCTTTCCCACGTTACCATTCACACACACATTCATACACCGATAGCAGGCTAACTATCGACATTCACACGAGGCAAGGTGGGTGAAGTGTCTTGCCCAAGGACACAACAACTATGACACGAGTGGCAGGGCGGGGATCGAACCTCCAACTCTTTGATCATCGGCCGACCCGCTCTACCACCTGAGACACAGTCTATTTCGGAGCTGGTGATTTTCCATTGGTGTTGGATAAAACCTCATAAAAAATGTCTTTATACAGCAAAAAAAAAAAAACTGTCTTCACTCCCTATTGGATTCAATACATTTTGTCACAAGAAAACTCCTCAGTGACTTGACATTATTTATCTTCCCTTCTTTAGCGTACTCAATGCAACAGCACTGGCCTTACAGATCCCTGTCAACATGTAGCATTTATACGAGCCTTGATCAAATTAGAACCCAGTTTGTTTGATTGAATAACAGGAAAGAATACGGTGTTAATGGGAACAATTAAAGTGCGTGTCTGGTGATACTGATACATAATATAAGTCATTATGGAGGGCGTAGGAGGTACGGGCCACTGACGGATGGCTGTAATGAATAAACCTGTTGTTCATCTTGTTGTTCGCCATATGAAAGAGCTAATGGAAGAGGGAAGAATTTCAGCCATTTTTTTTTCTTATTGTTGAAAAGAGTGACTGACATCTTCAGTGTGACAATACAATGCAATTATGGACGGCCTGTGTGTTTTTTTTCTTGGAGCCCTTTTCCAGTGCGCAGACACCACACTGACAGGCTAATCCAAAATTCAATTTGATGCAGAAAAAAGATGATTGCACACTGACAAACAACCTCCACAGATTCAGAGTCCAAATATGTTCTTGTGTAGTTCTGTTTGCGTTTCATTTTTAAAATAGCTCATACATACTAAAAGGTATACGCAACATACATTTACATTGCTTACACACCAAATAGTAGCTGTTGCTGTATCATCTTGGTTGTAATTCAGTGTAAAATGAAAGATTACTATTAGATTATTATTATTTTTATTTATTTATTTTTTGGGGGGAGGGATAGTGGTTAGAGCGTCCCCCATTGAGGCTCAGGCCTCTTCACAGCAGACCCGGGTTCAAATCCGACCCGAGTCAGTTCTCTGCATGTCATTCCAC
>NC_137230.1:34612158-34634658 GCF_949987685.1 Ammodytes marinus
TTTTGTTTTAATTGATTTTATCTTTAGTCTCCTCTGCTTCTGTGGGCGAGAAAGGCTTAATACCAGGGGCAGGATAAAAGCTGGTGTGTCTTACTGTGATTTTAGTCTTTGTGTGTGTGTGTGTGTGTGTGGTGTGTGTGTGTGTGTGTGTGTGTGTGTAGACTGTGTGTGTGTGTGTGTCTGCGGAAAAATAATGGCTTGTCATTGCACCATGTTTAAAATTAAGAATCCCTGTTTTTTGTCTTCCGAACAGCTGTGCTTATTGAGAGAACAGAAAGCATTGTTTGAAAATCACAGTTACACCTGTGTAGTGGGCGGCCGTCTCGCCATTTAAATGATTTTAATTTCTCCAGAATGGATGTCACAAACACAGTATTCAGTATTTAGGATTGGTGTGAATGCAACAGCTGCTAGACAGTGTGCCACAGCTGATTGTGTCTGGACTCCCACGCTCATTGTTATTTTTTTGTTTTTTTCTCTTTATATTCGAGGAAAATGGTTTGTACATCACACCTCATCACCTCTACTTTCCCTTGCATTACAGCCTCTGGAAACCTGGACTAAAACAACAAAAAAAAATCAAGGTATGATATCAACTATGGGAGTTTTAATTAGCTTTTAAAATCCATTTGAAAATAAATGTTAATAGATATTATACAGCTGTTTTTACTGTCTAGAGACCATTAGACAGAACTGTGTGGGTGTTTCCGTATCAAAATGTTTCCATTACAACAGTCATTGATTTTATAGAGAACTGCCGTGATTGGTTCAACATATTTATTCTCTAATAAGAATCAGAGCATAGCCCCGCCTTATCTAAACAGAATTTATATGAGGTTCATCAAACTTAAATGACAATATCTTTCATTTGGACTGACAAACATGCCTCACTCTTTTCAGATGCTTTACTATCATGCAACTAACTCCCCAAATAACATAGTAAGACGGATTTTGTGAATATGGGTTGACAAGGGCTTTACTAAAGTGCACATTTTTCTCCAATGCTATCCTAAGCAGGTGGTTGGATCTGGAGGTATAGGGCAGACTACTCAAGTGTCTCTATCTGATCATAGGGGGTGGGGAGCTGGGTAGAAAGGCGTGACATAAGTAGGGGGTGGCTAGTGGGGATGACCCTCCCGGGAGCACACGCCCTGGCCCTTGGAAAGACCCATAAAATGTATGAAAAATGATTAGCCTGTGACTAATTACCCGTTTAGTGTCGCCCAAAGTTGTTAAACAGACCATTGCCTTTTAATACCTAAAGTAAGGAATGGGATTAATTAAGCAGAAATGTATTCTTCTACTCGGCCAACTCTCTTTCGCACTAGTCTCTAAAAAACACTGTGTGATGGGGTTTGCACCTCAGGGAAATGGGTCGGTAATGGCCTGAGAAAAGGGATCTAAAGAAAGTGTGTGTGTGTGTGTGTGTGTGTGTGTGTGTGTGTGTGTGTGTGTGTGTGTGTGTGTGTGTGTGTGTGTGTGTGTGTGTGTGTGTGAGAATAACACCTATTTTTGGGGTGGTTGAGTGAATGACTAAGTATATGAGCAGCTGCCTCTATGAAAATGGAAAGTTTAGAAGAAAAAATGATTCATGACTGTGCGACTGTTCCTCAGCATGACCTTTACAGGTGGAATCCACACAATGCTTTTGATGAATGTAGAATTATTTATATCCATTTGTGCAATACAAATGTTGATTCTGTTTGTCGGGTTAACACCTATCTGTCAGTGACACTTAGGCTGTGCCAAGGCTAAGCCATACTAACGTCCTCCCTCCTACATACTCAACATGTATATGTACTACATGCTGTCTACTTAACGATCGATTGTGTATGCGAGGTTCGTCGGACTGTTTACACTGAAGTATACAGAAGCAATAAAAAATAAAAATAAATTCCATTTTTCAATATGTCGAGAAATGTCAAGAATAAAGACGAATATTCCAAAATGCTAATGGAGTTATTGGGGCATTTATGTATTTTCAGCATACTGCAATTGACCTGCATGTATTGGGACATTCTACATCTTTTTTTTCTGGCATACTAAACAGTAGGGAAGTATGGGGATTGGAACGCAGTGTTTATTTCAGTCTTAGATCTTCAGAACCATATTACCCACAAGCCCTTGCTTTATATCCTCATCCCCACATCACCAAAAATACTCTGACCATCAGTCAAGCTTGATAACATGCTAGTTTGACAGTGTACTTTTTACAGTTGCCTTTAATTCAAACTTACATATGCATGTGCTGCACTTTTTGTTGGCCCCAAAATATTTCTGTCAAATTAACTTGACTGTAGGGATGTCTTATCTAGTTATCTGAGTTGTGCTTGAGGCAACCATGGTAACAACACTGAGGCATGTCAGTATGTGTGAAAGGAAGATCCAAATTTGAAGGCTGTTTTGCATGTATCATACTGTGAGTAATGTGTCTATAGCCCCTCATTAAAACTGAGTAAAAGCTAAGCAGCGACCACACTTTATTATTTGACAGTTTTTTCTTCAGCGGTGCCTGGAGCAGTGTGTTTTTAATTGCGATACAACAGTGGCAAACGTGTGGTGCAACAATACATCACTTGTCATGTAACATTTTTTTTTTGTTGTATTGTCATGTCATATCACGGAGTAATGTTGCAAAAACTATTTTTAACAAGGTAAGGTGACGCTTTATAAAAAAAATATCCACACAGTGTGAATTCTAATAGAGTACAAGTAAAGTTTGTGGGATCTAGTTTGTTTGAAGGTGCAGTCAGTGATTCTGGAGAACACTTGTTGTCAAAATCACCTTTTGTCAAAACCAGTGAATATCTCCTCATGATCTGCTACCTGGCCGTACTGTGTGTGCGCTGACAAAGGAGAAGTAAACTGGCATGTACACAAAGGGTATGAAAACAAAAGGGACCTACCTTAGCTAGCAATATACCGGTTTACAGAGCCTAGGCTGTGTATTAACTCGAGATGTTTTGTCAGTGCACATACATGTAAAGGATCATAAAGAGATACTCACTGAGTGATTTGGACCAAAAGTGATATTGACAACAAATATTCTCCATAATCGTTGTCTCCATCTTTTAAGTAGACACTATGCATTGAACTGCATAGTGTCTACTTTGTATGGTTGACATTTTAAATTCAACAATGATACAACTGTTGGAGTGACTGTACAGTATATGGGTTAGGATTTAACACCAATGGTTTCCCTTCTCTATTGTCTTTTGTGACATATTTCTGTGCATTGGAAATGTACTCAAATTTGACTTATTGACATTTTTGCACGGCAGACATTTTGACAGGAAAAGCACAGATGTAGCTAATAACATGAATAATGGCTCCACTCTATTTAACTAAGTCATGGCCAGTGACGCCAATATGCACAATACAGCTGGCAGATATTATTGATGTCATGAGTTAAACATGTGCTGTCCCTCATTCACCTTCAAGAACGAGACATATCGGACACATATTGGTATTGAACTTTGAAAATGAAGTCCTCATTGATCCGTACACTTTACAATTCCAGGCTTTTATTATGGAAAGGAGGAACATAAAGTGAGGTCAAAGACGCCATTTGCAATGCTCAGAGGTCATGGTAATAATGGTTGTGCACTTGTGGTATTGTATGGCCAGTGGTGTGCAGTGTTACTGGGTAATGCTATTCATTTACCATAGTAGTTTGTGTGTTAGAGCCTGGTAGATTTTTTGACCAATCACATCAACTTATTTCACCCCTTTAAAAGCAAGCCCCTCCTCTATGTGACCTATTGACAGTTAGATAAGGACGTAGACATATATAGTACAGACAGGCTTTTCTTCAAGATGAAAATACAATTTGTATTCAGACTTAAACATCAATATTGAATGATCGCACATAAATTCAGTTTACTGTGTATCTCCCCATTCTAACATTTTTCCTTTGAACAATATCAATGGTAACAAAGGTTTGGTAAAAGTCAGTGAAAAGAGTATTGTTATGGTCTCCTGGATGAAACACCCATCCACCACCCTTGCTTTCGGCTTTGCTTTAAATAGGGCATATTCCCATTGCTGGCACTGTACATTGGCTAGCATACATAAATTGTTGGGGTAAGGATTTGTCCAATATGCTCATAATTCCTGCCAGAAAATGGATATATTGTAGCTGAATATTCTGCCAAGAACCGGTAATTTGTCTTTTTTTTTTTAAGTCAACACTAGTTTTTTTAGAGGCATTTCACAAGAGCACGAAAAGTTGGCTTGTTATTTAACAACAGCTAAATGATAGTTACGCTTGATTTAATTGAGAATTTGACCTTGTGTGGGTTAATTGCATTGTGCTGTGACAACACATAGCACTTTCCTCACATTTCACATTCAGAATGGAACACAATCAGATGATGGTATTAGCTGTATGCTCTATTTTACTGGTGTTGTTGTCATATTAAGTTCAAAACGGCAGATGTGAACTTGTGTGTTTAAAGGGTATAACATATACAGCCCCGTAAAAAAATTAATAAACCAGTCTGGATTTTTATTCAATCTTCATCTCTACATAACTTATTGAAAATGCTCCAAATGACAAATATTTTGATTGTGAATTTGGTAGAAATGTTGTCAGTAGTTTCTATTATAAAATCTAAATGTTCATTTTACTCAAACACATGCCTCTAAAGAGTAAAAGCAGAGACACTGAACATTTGGAGTGGTCTCTTAATTTATTCCGGAGCTGTATATAAACAGTATAACAAATAAGGATGTTATTTGGACATAAAAAGGTGGTTGTATAATGTTGTAAGCTCTGCAGGTGGGTTTATGCCTCCTGTAGTTACAAACCTTGCACTAAATTCAAAGCTACACCTTACACAGTTAGTTGATGACCGGATAAATGCAGGTCAGCAGTAAACAGCAGAGCAGGTTGAGTCATATATTGGCATATTGACAATTAAAAACAAACTCTTACTGCACTTCTCCTCCTGCTGTTTTCCTGCTTCGGGAGTCACTACTATACCAATCTGCTGCATGTGAAGAAAAACACTTCAATATAACTTTACACAGTTTAATAGCTGACTGCCACACACACACACACACACACACACACACACACACACGCACACACACGCACACACACACACTGTAAGTAACACATCACGACTATTTTTTATCAACATGGAACTTTTTCTTTGTTTAAGTTCTACAATCTTGGGGAATGCCATTTGTGACTGTTTTAGGTAGATTTTTTTCTTTTTCTTTTGCGTTTCTTGCTTAAATGTCAATCACAATTCTCTCATACAATTCTTGTTTTTTCAACAAAAACAATTGCTGACACTTGAAAAATATAGAATGTGAAGTAACAGCTTTAGAATACATCGTATAATGAATCAAAGTAAAGGCTCAGTCCTCTTCGCTGCAGCCCATGTTCGAATCTGAATTAAAGGAGGAACACGGTAAAATACAACATCTATTGAGTTGTTTGCATGAATGATACATAACTAGCTTTGTTAGTTTTACATTGTGTAGCTAATTGTCATTCATATAGCAGCTGGAATTGTTCCCAAGCTAATAGGTGAACATTTAGCGTGACTATGAGAATATGAGCACGAGAATTGTCATCATTTAGAAATGAAATCGCATAGATATATGAATCAAGATCACCATTTTTATTTGATTAATTGTGCATCCCTAGTTTCCATAATGTGCCATTCATTCCTGTGAATAGCATGTTGCTACAGCTGGCTTCTATACTGCTTTTGTCCAGAGATACTAAATCCGGGGCCGTAGACAACTGTGGTCAGTGTGTCAGCTGGGTTGATTTACACTTTACATGCTCTTAAAGTCCTGGTCGGACACCCACACAAGGTGCCAGAAAAACCCCCTGCCAGATTGCCAGACAGCGTGTGTGTGTGTGTGTGTGTGTGTGTGTGTGTGTGTGTGTGTGTGTGTGTGTGTGAAACTAGCCCCCCCACACACACACACACACACACACACACACACAGACCATTTAACTGCTGTGCTTTCTAGGCTTTATCGCCCATACTGATGCACTGAGGAGGACACAAAGCAAAAAAAGAACATTGATTGACCGGCTCGGACAAGGCCAAGACGCCATAACTTAAACTGCGGCCCTGATTGCTTTTTTATCCCAGCTACATTACAGGCCTATTTATTGTGTGTGTGTGTGTGTGTGGGGATCAATTTCTAAAAAGAGAAGCAGGGATGTTTGTGTTTCCGATGTAACTTGGCGTACAACCAAACAATCCTATATACACACTCACACACTGACCCCCTTGCTTAGTACCTCTATTAAGGGGGAATAATGCAATACGATATGTGTAGCTATGGTGTCCATTGAAAAAGATGGACACTGGTCAAATCCAATCAGCTATAGTTTGTGAGGAAACAAGCCCCCCAAGACTTCCAGAATGATTTATTGTTGATTCTGGAACTGGAAATTGGAATATCAGTTTTGGAATTCGTTTTTTTATGACTTTCTATGTGTGTTCTCTTACGAATAGAATATAGCTGCTCTTTTGTTGCCTACTAATTGGTATTGCATCACACGGGCTGCAGGTGTTTTTTTGTTGTTGTCCTTGGGTAGGTTTTTTCGGCGGGGACGGCATGTGCTTGGGTTCCCTTTCAAAATCTGGTTCCGTGTTATTGTGAAAGTTCATTTGTGCATTTGTGCCAAGTTCGAAGTTGGACCCAATCCCAAAAAACCTCCACTACATTACACATTAGCCAAATAATTGAATTTGTCGTAAAACTGATTTTACAACTGCCTAGTTCTTGTCCGCCAACATTGTTTTTTTTTTAACTTTTTTTTGTGAGGAACTGTAGCCTGTTTCTTTGAATGCAAGTTACAATACATGTAGATAAATGTTTTTTAAATAAAATGTTTTCCCATTTACAAGCTTTATTAGAGATTACAGAGTTGAAATGGGGAGACAGAGAGAGAGAGAGGGGGGATGACCTGCAGTAAAGGTCCACGGGTCGGATTTGAACCCGCGACCACTGCAACGAAGGCCAGAGCCAATATGATATGCGCTCTATCCACTACACCACCGGAGCATTCAATATCCATACACATTCAGTAGAATAATAGTATCAGCAGTAGATGTATCATTGTTGTTTGTATTGCAACAGATTACACACATCAGGACTTCCTTCATAACTTCCCCGAAAAATGACACCCGTGACAGATGAATGGGGACATTTCAGCTACAGACTAGATTTATTTTTTTTTTAAGTTTTCCCATGATTTATCTCCACCATTTGCTCAAAATGATCGTTTGTTCAATAAAAAACACAATTAAGACTTCAACTGACATAATAAGAGCGCAATAAAGAGCGGTAGGGGACAGCCGGGACTGTAAAAAGTGACATATATGTGGCTAACAGATCGATGCCCGAGCCCCCTGTTGACAAAGTTTTATTGTCCTTGTTTGGCCTAATTATGGCCTTAACTTCTTAAGTGAAAGCAAGCGCTGGAGTTTGAATTGATCTGTGTTTATTCCTCTCTCTCTCTCTCTCTCTCTCTCTCTCTCTCTCTCTCTCTCTCTCTCTCTCTCTCTCTCTCTCTCTCTCTCTCTCTCTCTTGCTCAAGGACCTGACTTAATGAAAGCCCACAGCCATTAATCTTTTGACATACCTCTGAGCTACTTTGTCAGCAAGCCACCGCGAGAGCGCAAACCGACCCTGACATTTGACTAATTGCAGTCATTTGAGAATGATGGCTTCTGTAATGTATTGAAAATGCACAGCGGCGTAACACAACATTCAGCCCCCCCCCACCCCCCCCTACACACACACACACACACCGCCGCCGCAGCCTCTATCCGGCGACCCACTTTACTGTCGGAATAAGGAAGAAGCTGTTAAAAAAAAAAACAGGCTATTAATTTAATGGTGGAGTCAGCGATTCTAGAGAACGCTTGTTGACAAAATTGCGTCTTGTCAAAATCAGTGAATATCTCCTCACAAGCCACTACCTGTCTCTGTGTGTGTGTGTGTGTGTGTGTGTGTGTGTGTGTGTGTGTGTGTGTGCTAAACAGAAATAGTTTTGTTAATAGACAGCCTAGGCTTTGTAAACAAACATGATGCTAGCTATGGTGGATCCCCCCCTTTTTTTGTACATACCAGTTTACAGAGCCTAGGCTGTGTATAAACTCTGGATTGTTGTTCAGCGCACACAGTACGGACATGTAGTCGATCTTGAGGAGATATTCAATGATTCTGACATATACTACATTTTGACAACAAGCGTTTTCCAGAATCACTGACATTAAGCAACGTTAGTACAGAAACATTTCTTTCTTTTTTCCCACTCGGATTGTGCGGATACATACACTGATTTTGAGACTAAATGTTTTTCACGACAAGCGTTCTCCAGAATCACTGACTCTACCTTTTAAGCAATGTAAGTAGGGGGTGACTGTGGCTCAGGTGGTAGAGCGGGTCGACCAATGGTCTAAGGGTTGGTGGTTCGATCCCCGCCCTGCCACTTGTGTCATGGTTGTTGCGTCCTTGGGCAAGACACTTCACCCACCTTGCCTCGTGTGAATGTCGATAGTTAGCCTGTTATCGGTGTATGACTGTGTGTGTGTGAATGGTAACGTGTAAATGGGAACAGGTCTCCCTTGAAAAAGAGTCTCCGGTCTCAATGGGATTTACCTGTATAAATAAAGGTTAAAAGAAAAAAAAATACAACGTAAATTATTTGAATCGCAGCCCTTTTTTATCAAGGTCCAGTCTTATATATTTTTTCTCCAGAATGGCAGAAGAAAGGAACCAAATCCTTGCCACAATCGATCATCCAATGGTGCTCCAGCATACAACCCAACTCCAGCTTACTCCCCTTCCCTCGCTGGAAGCCTTAGAAAGATGACTCTTACCTGTCCTTGGCACCTCGCAAACTGCTGTGTGTTTGATGGAGACCTCAGTCACAGCCTCCTGGGCTAGAGTAGGCAGCTCATTACAGCCAGAGGAGACAAGTGTATAGGAAAGACTGAATATAGTGTATAGCATGTGACATAGAGAGAGAAAGAATAGCCCTGTAGTCCAATACTTAAAAAGAACGAGTGAATGTATAGTGTGCTAGAGAGAGATTGGAGTTACCCTGCGTTCCAATACCTATACTTACCTGCTATACTTCCCTACCCTCTTAACTTGTGTGTTTCTCATACATTTTTTCCTTCTATATTGCATCGTTGAAAGGAGCCTGGGACTTACGATTTGTATTGCCAATGACTGTTATATGGGGTGGCAGTGGCGAAGTGGGTAGGGAGATCGCCTCTGGAGTGCAGGGTCGGAGGTTCGATTCCCCGCCTACCCGGCACATGTCCAAGTGTCCCTGGGCAAAGAGACACTGAACCCGAATTTGCTCCCGATGGTTCAGAAAGCGCCTTGCATGGCAGCTACTGCCATCAGTGTTTGAGTGTGTGTATAAAACGTGTTAAGATATGTAAAGCGCATTGTGAAGCGCTTTGTGACCCTGGTCTGTGAAGGGCGCTCTATAAATGAAGCTTACTTATAGTCATTGTTGTGCATATGGATCAAATTAACCATCTTGAACCTTCTTAAATCTTTTTAGCATGGCAAGGAAATATTTAGGATGTCCCAAAACTTGTGGTCAGATGCAGCATACTTAGACATACCCGGATGCCCTACTGACATCCGGTCATGATTTTTAGTGTGGACATCAGCATGCTTTTTGGCCGATTCTGACCCACAATCCACTGCACATCGGAAGAAAAGTGACATCGACTGAGCCTCCGAGTGAAAACAACCAGCGACGCGACAGCTATATTATCAAGCGGCAAGTTCAAGGCGCAATGTCATGATGAAATAAATAATGAAAAGTATAATCCAAATTGTTTGCCTATACTGCATTCGAACTACATACTATTTTATGATCAGCTGTAGTATGTAGAATAGTAACAACAAATAATATGCGATTTGGAACGCAGGGTAAGGGTTGGGGTGCAGACTATGTAGAAAATAGTACATACTGTATGAGCAAAGGGGAAAAGCCCTTTCCTTGTAAGGTGAACTAAGGGGCACTCGGGGACTCGCCTTGTACATTGCACCTGTCTTATCATCATTTGACTGTTATTTGTTGGTCTCACTAAACTGTCAGCAATTCCCCCTGCCTTTCGTGGCCTTTACCTGCAGAAATGCCATGGAAATGCTGACAGGCTGCCAAAGTCCCCTCAGCTGTTTTGAAAAATAGACCTGGCAGCTGGCATTTTTTTTTGCCTTTCTGACTTCCACAGTGTATTGTTGGAGAATTTGTATTGCACACGCACATAGCTGCACTTAGCCTTAGCACATTCACATTCTGCAGTTCACCTCTTTCAAACACAAATTCTATCTTACCGTGGCCTTTTTTCCAATTGACTCTCTCCTTTCCCCAAGCCACCACCACCACCACCGGTAACTTAATAATATATAATTTTTTTCTGATCATACTGAAACACCCATCGACCATCCCTCCAGTCTTTTCAGCAATGATGTTTTTTGTGTGAGTGTGTATTTTTTTTCCGGACAGATTCAATTGTCTCCCCCCCTTGATGTATTCCTTGCTCAGTCGAGCGTGTCATTACACACATCGTTTGTGTGCAATTTATTGTGGTATGCAACCAGGTTACATTTCTGCGCTCTCGGTTCAATTTGGAAGGGACTCAGTTTGCAATCATTTTCTTTTCTCTCTTGTCTCTCCCTAGTTTTTTCACTCACTCTCACTAGAAATTGCTTGGCCGGTGATTACGCACTAGCTCTGGCTCGCTCGGTCATGCCACATTTTTAAGTTGACATTAGGAGGTATTCCAATTATCACTCGGGTAATGTGATGGCAAATGGTTACCTTCTCCCTTTAGCCTGGGTGTGCTGATCAATTTTCTTTTTTCTCTCAAGTAGCCTACATCAAGAAATTTAATTTATCTGTTTCTTTATTTCATTTTCACTGGAGTTGTAGCAGTTGTTGGAATTATACCCTTCTTGTTGTTGACTCTTGAAGTGTGATTGCACTGAAGTGTGTGTTTGGTTTCTGGTAAGATTAAATGCTACTAAGCAGTGGTCCCTGGGTCATTTAAAATTGGCCCTTTCATTTTTTTTTTTATAATTAGTTTTAACTGTCACCAATGGGGAAAAAAAGGACGTTTTGCACCATTAAAGTGGGTCCAACACAATTTAAGACAGTCACGGGAAAGTAGTCAAATCTCAAGATTGTCTCATTTTTTTTGGGGCAATTATCTGAACTGCACTAATACAGGTTTCCCCAGTTCAAACACTAAACAAATACATGTTCTAGCTTTATTGGATTAAAGGCCAAATGGTGGCATTCTCTCCGACCTATCATGGAATAATTATCACCTCCTATTTCCGTTTCTTTGTTTCTGCTTGACACGCTGTTCCAGGCTGCTTGGGGAAAGTGACAGGGCTTCTCATTAACTGTAATTACTGTGTGCCAAGTCATCTGAAGGCAATGTTTTGTCCCAGGAACCGCCAAACACCCACAGACATACAGACATACAGACAGACAGCCACACACACACACACACACACACACACACACACACACTCACACACACACACACACACACACACACACACACACACACACACACACACACACTCACTCACTCACTCACTCATATACACACCCACACACACACTCACTCACTCATACACACACACACACACACACACACACACACACACACACACACACAGACCCCTGTCCTTCATCACCTGTGAAGGTCTAATCTTATCTGTGGCTGTTGCATGGCTCTTCATTAATCACTCCCCTGGACCAATCAAATGGTGACGGGTGGTTGATGTGGCCTTGTCCGGCCATCCCTCAAGTGCTGGGGGGTGGGGTGGGATTGGCCCGGGGCACAGTGCGGTCTCCTGGACGATTTTGTGTGTGTGTACGTGTGTGTGGGGGTGTGTGTGTGTGTGTGTGTGTGGGTGTGTGTGTGTGTGTGTTTGTCCATATTATGCAAAGGGCCATGTTATCGTACCGGTGCAGCGACGGTTTAACAAATTTGTTCCGCTGCAGTTGTTGACCCTTTCTCATTAGGAACAGTGAACTCTTTTAGCCTGACTTTTATGTGATAGGGTTCAAGCTGTGATCTGTGTACCACACTTTTTTTTCTTGTTCAATGACACAAAACTTTCCGCTAGTTTGACCCAAACTAACCCAACAACAAACCCAACAAAAAAATCTGAGTCAGTTCAGCTCAGTAGAAGATGTGCAGTTACCAGTAACCGTAGGCATAGATTCCGGGGGGATGCTGGATACATCCCGCTCGATATTAAGAAAAGTTAATTGTGTCCCCCTCAAAAAATATGAAAGACAACCCCCTTCTCCCCAAAACATGTAATAACAGATAAGAGGGTTGAAACATGTATGTATCCTTATTACCTGTGTATATATTTTTCTTTTCAAACATTTCAGATACCCCAAAAGTGGATCGCACAGTAAGTTCCGTTAGCTAGCTGTTAGCACATAATGCCTGAAAGCATTACTGATTTCTATTCCATTATATTTGTCTCACCTTGACTGTTGCCTTGTCCTTTACATAAACCCATTTCCACCATAAATAACGGTAATGTGTCCGCCCTAATGTTGAAACCAAACCTACGCTACTACAAGTAATATCATGAATGGAAAAGAGGGTGTGTGTGTGTGTGTGTGTGTGTGTGTGTGTGTGTGTGTGTGTGTGTGTGTGTGTGTGTGTGTGTGTGTGTGTGTGTGTTTGGTGGAAGGATGGTTGCTTTTATAGGAAGCAGGAGCAGGGAGATGGAATAGACATATACCCTGCGTTCCAATACCCATACTTCCCTACTATTTAGTATGCCAGAAAAAAGTCTTAATGAAAATGTGATTCTACTGTAAACCAGATAACTAAAAGCTCCTTTCAATGCACATAGAAACACATTATTTTCCAATTTTGGCAAATTGACTAAAGCAATAATTGTTAAAAAATGTGAGGTTGGTTACAACTCAGTGAATTCCATATTCATTATGTTGAAAACTACCAAAGCGACATAAGTGATATCCGATGCCAGCACTGAAACCCTCCCTGCGTTCCAATCCCCATACTTCCCTACTATTTAGTATGCCAGAACAAGATTTAGGATGTCCCAATACATGCACGTCAATTGCAGTATGCCAAAATTACCTAGATGCCCCCACTAACTCCAATAGCATTTTGGACTATTTGTCCTTATTCTGGACTTTTCTCGACATAATGAAAAAAAAAATCCTTATCTGATTTTGTTTTCTCTCTCCTGTGGCCCTAAAACTCTTCTGTACTTTAGTATGTAGTGTAGTAAAAAGAAAAACAAGTATGTGATTTGGAACGCAGGGAATAGTTTGCTCCAGTAGTGGCAGAGGATATAAATGGCAGAAAGATGAAACACATCAACCTTTGGTGGCCCCGGCCGGCCGTTAGCTAATCCATAGCAATCAGTGAGCGCTGCATTGAGCTCCCCCTGCTTCATGAGCCCTTACCAATCAGCCAGAGAAAACACAGATCCGTCATATGTTTTCCTCTGTGCGCCAATGGGGGCAAAGGGCCAGACCGAGGGAAGAGTGGTAATTATATATACGAAGAAGAGTGAGTATGGATGTGGGTTTTGGGAGGGTTTTTCTCTCTTTTTTTTGCGTCATAATCACCTTGCTTTTGCACTCTTTGCCAATTTGTCTGTCACACACACACACACACACACACACACACACACACACACACACACACACACACACGCACACACACACACACACACACACACGCACACACACTCAGTGTACGAAGAGTGAGTATGGATAGTGTTTTTTGGGAGGTTTTGAGAAGTATATTTTCTGTGTTTTTAGTGTTATACTAACCTTTTCTTTGACCCTCCTGTTATGTTCATTTGTCAGGAACATCAATGGTGTTCTGGGTCAATGTGACCCGGTGCATGTTTAAATATCCAAAAGATGTCCTAAACCAAAGAAAATCCTAACAAGCAGTGTGAACATGTCATTACCAACTCCATTACTAACTATTCTATCAATATTTAGTGCAATGTGGTGTTCCTTACCTCTAACAGGTAATGGTTCAATAAGGATAATTCACTCGTTTTTCATTTAAAAATACATGTCCACACTTTTTTTTTTATGTTCCACCACGACAAGTCTCCAGAGACATTGTGGCTTGAAATATAGCCCTGCCTGTCTCTGCATCCACAGACTGGCTGTAGATTCATCCTTTGACCCCAGCCAGGATGAGGAGCCCCAAATACGCAGCTCCTTCCACTTCTCCCCAAAAACACATGAGTCATTTCCAGAATGATGCATATTTGGGGATGAAAACCAATGTATTTCACCATTGTTTGACATGAATGTCTTGCTTAGAGGAATAGGAATAGCAATTCCCTCATCTGGTTCAAAATCAGAATCATTAGAATCAGAATTTAGCTCAAGAGACATCCTCCTCTATTTCACTGTCATGATCAATGATGATTTCCAGAGCCTCCTGGACTGTCATCCTTTTGTTTCTGCTGCTCATTTTGTAAAGGTCTGCCTGACAGAGTGTAATGTTGGTAGGAATCCCATGCAGAAAATATTTTATATGTTTTAGCCCTCCCCTGTTGAGTGTCCACTGAATGTGGGTGGAGTTTTCCCGCAGGAACATAAATGGTTCCCGTCAAAAGTCATAACACTTGCAACTGTGTGTTTGTGTGTGTGTGTGTGTGTGTGTGTGTGTGTGTGCGTGCGCGCGTGTGTGCCTATGTGTGTGTGTGTGTGTGTGATTTGGGTGAAATATGTCTCACAGTTGTAAAGAAAGAAATAGTCTGACATTTCTGACACCTCATTACCTTCGGTTTTACTGCCGGGTCAAATTGACCCGAACAGTATCTATGTGATATAAACATGCAGGGGGTGGTTGCAAATGTGTGAGATGAATTGTTTTCATATTATATGTTGATTACACTAATTAAGGCAAGCAGAAGAAGTTTCATACTGAAAAAATACTTTTAACTATTTTTCCTAGATCTTCAAACTTTGAAACGGGTCAATTTGACCCGGAACATAACAGGAGGGTTAAAGTGCTTTTTGCCCTCTTCGCCAATTTGGCAGTTACTTGGTTTAGTCTGTCCCACTGGCAGTGATTATTAGAGGCATTCCTTGCGTTCCAAATCACATACTCTTTCTTTTTACTAGACTACATACTAAAGTACAGAAGAGTTTTAGGGCAACGTGAGAGAGAGAAAAAAAAATCAGATAATTAAGATTTTTTTTTTCATTATGTCGAAAAATGTCAAGAATAAAGACGAATACTCCAAAATGCTATTGAAGTTAGGGGGAGGGGGGGCATTTATGTATTTTCAGCGTTCTACAATTGACGTGCATGTATTGGGGACATCCTAAATCTTTTTCTGGCGTACTAAATAGTAAGGAAGTATGGGTATTGGAATGCAGGGATTGATTAGGGGGGATGTAAACTTAAACATAGCCCACCACAGCTGATGTCAAAACACAGATGGCATGACTTACTTATGAATGTGGTCCCTTATGGAAGAGATTTTAGTTTAATCTTGTTTTATGGACAAGTCGTCTGGCCCTAATGACTGCCAGAGGGGGGATGTGCCTATAGCGACGGTCTGTATTGATCTCCATTAATTGCCGTGACAGTGAAATGTGAAATTAAAACACACAGGCCGTTGTATAATAGTTCAAAATAAAGAGCACTTATCTCCTCTCGCGATGTGCCGGCACGAACAAGCAGTGAAGATCATACAGAGAAGGGTACACACACACACACACGCATACCTGAATGCACACCAAACACACAGCATCTGTTTTTAGTATGCAGTGGTGGCATCACAGTATTATCTCCCTGGTATAAGGCAGTTGATTTGGCATGGCTGTGTTCAGGTTTTTTTTTCTCCATAACCTTTGGATGCTACCCCATGCTTGTCCCACAGAGAGCAGAGGACAAAGCTCTGCCCTATTACAGATGAATAATGAGCCTGTTGGCAAAATGGACGTCGCTAATGTTTTGTCCAAATATCTCAAATCTGTCCCCAATGATAATGTATTCGGCGCCGGTGCCAGTTCCAAACAGCTCTCTCTTGTATATTTGTATACGCCTTAAATGTATTCCTTATGCCAAAAAGCCTTTAAAATGTACATCCTGTTGATTGCATACTGCACATTGTAAATATTTTTCAGCACACTGCACATTTCTTTTGAACTTATCTATTGTTTTATTCTCTACTCTATTTTATATACGTATATACTTTTATATTGCACAGAAAATTCCTTTGCACTACGTTGTATCTTATTTAGATATTGTTTATGTGTATCTTATTTAACTCTCTACGTTTTATTTTATCATTCTAACTGCGCTGTGGGCCAGAGATAAACGCCATGTCGATGCTGATGTATGTCTTGCATATACCAGAACTGACAGTAACAGACTTTGACTTGAGGAGGTGATTTCAACGCAGATCTGCTACGAAATATACAATCTTCAGCCTGGTAAAGGAAGGAAAAATAGGACCCCCACCCCCCCCCCCCCGCCCCCCCTTAGTATTGTAATACCTGCCTGGCGGTGTGTATAGGCATCACAATAAGGGGCTTACGTTTGTTTTCAGGTAATTGATGCTTTGCCTGCGTGGCGGCGTAGCATTGTTTGTTTATGCTAATACCCGCGATGACCCTTTGGTCCCCAATCTAGCAATGGAAATGGCAGCCAACGCTTTGGGGAGGAAGACATTGATCTCTCTCAGGGCTTCATTCTTCACAGGTACCTGGGATTAAGCTCAGGCAAAAGCTAGAAGGACAAAAATAATATGACAGAAATATATGGAAAAAAAATACTGAATTACTTTTTTTTTTTTTATATGCATGTATAATAACACTACTAGCTTCAGGCTAATTTAGGATTGTGTGTGTGTGTGTGTGTGTGTGTGTGTGTGTGTGTGTGTGTGTGTGTGTGGAGTCTTTCTACCCAAGCTGCCCGGTGTGAAAGTGCTCACTTTGCTGCCCGCATATATGGGGCTCTTGAGGCTTGATGCTGCCCAAACAACGCTGCTAGGTAATTCCCCTAAGCAGTGCACTCTGCAATAACTGTTATACATGAACACGCAAACAAAAACAAAAGAGGTGCATGGGCTATTATGGATGTGATGTGCAAGTTGTGGAAGACCTGGCACACACCAAGCCATCATAAAGCAGAACATTGCAGAAATACAGGGGCTGCGTTCCAATCCCCATACTATATACTATTTAGTATGCCAGACAAATATTTAGGATGTCCCAATACATGCATGTCAATTGTAGTATGCTGAAATTACACAATTGCCCCACTAACTCCAATAACATGTTGCAGTATTCGTCTTTATTCTTGACATTTCTCGACATAGTGAAAAGAAATCTTCCTTTTCTGATTTTTTTTCTCTCCTCTGGCCCCTTAAACTATTCTGTACTTTAGTATGTAGTGTAGTAAAAATAAAAAGTATGTGATTTGGAACGCAGGGAGGGTTTCAGTGCTGGCATCGGATATCACTTATGTCGCTTTGGTAATTTTCAACATAATTACTATGGAATTCACTGAGTTGTAACCAACCTCACATTTTTTAACAATTATTGCTTTAGTCAATTTGCCAACATTGGAAACATAATGTGTTTCTATGTGCATTGCGAGGAGCTATTAGTTATCTGGTTTACAGTACAATTACATTTTCATTTTCACTTTACTAGGCTAAAGTTATGGTTGATGATTCCACTATTGATCAGTTGAAAATCATTGGAAAACATTTCTGCAGACTTAAATTGGGTGAATTAAGGTGCAATAAAATACAATCTATAAAACAATTTGCCTGGTTGGTTCCACTAATAAGAATACAATAACCTCAAAACAAGAAAATAAACCAAATGGAATGTAATTTGGGGTGTAAATGAAGAAAAATAGGGCCTGCAGGTAGAATTCAAGTATTTTTCCGGTGTGTATGGATTCTACATTTGTCGATCAGGGACACAAAAGGTCAGCCTTCAAAAGAAGTCTATTTAAGACTATGACATTTCACTTTACTTTCTTTTCAAAAGCGGAAAACACAACTTTAGGAAAAGCAAAGGGCTGACAGTTGGGGGTTGTTCGGAGGGAAGCAGTTTCACAAAGCCGTGCCACAGGGAAGATTATTGCTCTTGAAAAAAAAATCTTTTGAACAAAAACACTCTATTTCTCCCCCACCATCAGCTCTCACTCCTGGACGCACCGTTTTGTTGAAATGTCAGTTCTTTAGGGCCCACTGTTCTAATTTTTTTTGTGCCACTCAGTGTAAGTAAATGGGTCTGACTGTGAGTTTTTTCTGTTCATAAGATCCCTGGGGAGTGGCTTGCAGGCTCAAGCACAGAGACCTCTCAATGCAAACCTCCCCCTGACATATCGATCAGGAATGGGCTATTGGCGTTCCAAGCCTGTGAATAAAAACGCTGCTCGGCTGAGTTCTATTCCCCACTGGGAGGCTGAATGGAGACACAAAAACCTTTAGCACTTTCTTTTGCACTTGCTCTTTACCTTGAAACACTGGGGCCAATGACGTTCTAGCCATGCAGGCACCGACAAAGAAAATGTACTTACATTTTTTTTTGAAAATACCAATTTTATGCACGACCCATTCTCATATGACTATTTTTTTTTATTATAAAATGCCACTTTTTCATATGACTTTATATATGTATCTCTTTTTTTTCTTATACTCACTTTATCCTTACACCTTTAGCAAATTCTTGGGCACTTACTCTTTACCTCAGACACTAGGTCTAATTACGTTATAGCCATGTAGGCACCGACAAAGAAAAAGTACTTTTTTCTTCCTTATATTTATTTTATCTCTCAACATTTAGCAATTTCTTGGGCACTTGCATTTTATCCCGAACACTAAAGGTCTAATGACGTTATAGCCATCACCAATGAAGAACAATTTAAATGCCATTTGTTTTGCATGCCACCTTTTCGTATAACTTTATCCTTGCGTTCCAATAACTCATACTTCCCTGCTATTTAGTATGCTAGACACATATTAAGGATATCCCAACTCTCGTGGTCAGATGCAGCATGCTTAAAAATACCCATATGCCCTACTACATCCAGTCGAGTGATGTCACATCGACAGAGGCTCTGTGTAAAAACAACCAGCAATGCTACGGCTATACTGTAAAAGCAAGAGGCAAGTTCAAGGCGCGATGTTATGATGCTATTAAAGGTTCTCAGAGGAACTTTCCGTTTTCGTTAATTCTTGCACCCCCTTTGGAAAAAAGCGGTAGTGTGTTTACTACGCCATCTGTAGTTCCTGGGTGAGCGTACCCCTGACAAAGGCATTAAGAGAATCTATATACAAATAGCATTCTCTTTGCACTGATGGTCTCGTTTGCTGTTAGATGTCATTTCATCAGAGGAAAAATGATCTGTTTTGGAAATATTTTAAAGTTCCTCGTAGCACCTTTAAGTAAATGCATGTCCCAATTGTGTCCCTACCTACTGCAAGCCAACTAAATACTTGTTATGATCCGCTGTAGTATGTAAAATAGAACAAAAATCAAGAGCATGCGATTTGGAATGCAGCCTAGTATGCATCTGTTTTTCTACCTTAGGCTTCAGATCACAAGATTGAGATGAATTTCTGAAAAATCAATGGCAGCTAAATTGTGTTGTTTGTGTGTTTTTTTTTGGCTCTTCGCTCAAAGTTGTTTTCGTTTCGACTTCAAAGAGAGGAAGAGGCTTGACATGTGCAATCTAGATACATTACCACCGCTGAAAGCAACAGTCCCCCTTGACATTTGAAATAACTGGGAACATGAAGAAAGACAATGTTTATACAGATTCAGAGTACAGCATGTGCAGCGTTTTGTATCCACATTATAGGAACAAGCATTTTTTTTGTTAGCTTTTTTTTTCTTTTTCTTTTTTCTCTTCCTGTGACTTGTTCTACTGTATCAGGATTGGATAAGGACTGGGGCTGTAACAATATGCGTATCGAACCAAGAAAATGTGCTAAATTTTTTTTTGAAAATGCCCATTCTCATATGACTCTTTTTTTAATTATAAAATGCCACTTTCTCATATTACTTTATGCAGGTATCTGTTGTTTTCTTATACAAAAACTTTATCTTTACACCTTTAGCAATTTCTTTAATTTTTTTTTCTATTATTATTATAATTGTTGACCAATCAGAAATCATACACCCCAGCTTTACGTTTTGGATAAAAGGTTTGGTGAAGGAAGAGTTTTTTGTGTCGTTACAGCCCTAGAAAGGATCTCTCCATACTTCTTCACTCTCTGCAATTTTGAACACATAAACATGCAGTGTGTATAATTGTGGGTTTTATTTCCTATCAGAGTTTGTGGAAAGTAATTATAATATCCATAAGTACATTTAATTTAGTGCATAATAGCTGAATAATTTTTTTCCCCTTAGAAAGGGTCTCATATATGTCCATATTTCTGCATATTTTGGACCAAGGCCTAGTGCCGCCATCTTGAATGTGTCATAGTTGGAATGTCATCAGGTGCATTGTTTAAAATGTAGAATTGTTCTTGTCCTTGAAGGCCATTGTAGCTTCTGTTATTATTCAAAAGGGTTGGGGTTACCCAGGGAGTGTTGCATTCTAGAACTTTGTAGAACTTTCTTGATGATGTCATATTACACACTGCACCTTTAAAATTCTCTAGTAAAAATGATTGCTTTTTTGTCACCGCTGTCATCGTTTTAAAATGATCACACACACACACACACACACACACACACACATATAGGGAATCCATTCGGAGTATCTTTTCAACATTTAGAACAGGCACTACCAACCTTTTTGGTCCACCAGTATCTTTTTCCAACTCAATAATCTGCTCCGTTTCAAACTTTCATTTCATCACCATCATGTTTTCCCTGAGCCTCAAGAAGAACTTTAGGTAGTCGAGTGATTTTTTTTCCCATATATCATTTTATTTATTTTAGTAATTAATTTATTTGTGTATTAATCTATGAGCTATGTATTTAATATTAAATAATGCACAGTAGTCCTTCTTCATGAGAGAATTATGAATGATGATAAACTTATAAGATATTTTCCTCAGTCAGTGGTCCTTTGTTTTCTGTTTGGTTGGAATATAGGGCAGTACAGTTTGGGTGCTCTTGTCCGAGACTGTCTGTGTGCTGCTGTTTCGTAACAGTTTTTTGCGGCAGGAGGCCGGGTTCAAGAGACCTTTCCTGGGTAGTGTGTGAGCGCCCGACAGCCCCTTAGAACCATAGCAAGGGTCCAGACAGTTGTGGACAGTCAGGAGTGAGTGCTCCGAGGAAGAACGTTTTGGGGTACTTTGCACCGAGCTGGACAGCCCATCCACTGGATCACCAGGGTCGCTGTCGGGGGTCCCGCAGCCACTCTTGTCCTCCCCTAAGTCCTCCGGGTCCTCCTCTTCTTCGTCATCGTCGCAACACAACGCGTGGTACAGAATCTTATCGCTGAATCGAACCCTCTCTCTTGTGCCAGAGTTTCGGGAAGTCTTGTGGCTGTACGTGGTGGAGCTGCTAGCCTCCTCGCTGGATGAATCCGGAGTGATAATTCGGGGTCCGTTGGGTATCGGCAGCCCTCCGTTCATCTGGGAGTAGACCGAGGCAGTGGAAGGGGGCGGGGTGGGGGTCTGCGTCTGGGTCGGGATGGTCCCGCGGTTCCCCAACGTGTCCGATCGCGCGTAAGGTTCGGCGAGTCGTCGGGCGGTGGCGCAGGCGGACGCTCCGGCGGTGGCCTCCAGGTAGCTGCAGAACTCCCAGCTGTCGGACAGGACGTCTGGGTTGAGGAAGTCCAATCGGAAGGCCTCACCCAGACCACGCTCGCTGCTGGAGGTGCTGCTCGCCGTGGCAACCGTCCAGTCATCGGGGTCCAGGTCAAAGTCAATGTCGGACGTGAGTTTATCGATCTGGCCCACCACCTGGGAGAGAGAGGGAGAGAGGGAAATGATGAGTTGAGGTGCAAAAACAAATGTTAGGCCAAAAGTACACTTGCACAGCCAGACAACACTACTGCTAGCAGTATTGGGTTGGTAGCATCCACAACATTTCTGCTATAGAGGGATACATACAGCCCCGGAAAAAATTAAGAGACCAGTCTTATTTTTTTTTCTTAAATCTTTATCTCTACATTACTTAATGAAAATGCTCTAAATGACAATATTTTTATTGTGACTTTGGTAAAAATGTTGTTAGTAAGTTTATTTAATAAAATCTAAATGTAAATTTTAATCAAGCAAATGCCTATAAGCAGTTAAAGAAGAGACACTGAACATTTGGAGTGGTCTCTTAATTTTTTCCGGAGCTGTATATTTACTTTTAAAGAACATGCATGACTTGATTCTACCCGAAGTTTAAGATTAAACAATTGTAACGTCCAGATTTGAATATCACCTGCAATGAAAAGGAACAAGTATAAGAGCAATTATGATTTATTGTAGAAAAGCACATGTTAGGGTGCTTTCACTCAA
>NC_137230.1:34639658-34664658 GCF_949987685.1 Ammodytes marinus
AGATCCGGTCCTCATTCAAGTGTAGGTTATGTCATGCAAGAGAGACGATAATAGTCAGCTATCACTTCAACATGAAGGAAAACTTCCTTTAATTGTTCCGTAGCTGGCAGTCAGCGGTCAAAGACTATACGCCAGATTTTTTTTTTCAAGCGCACACCTTTAACACATCTGCTATTGTTTATATACAGTCCGCTCAGAGCAATAAAAACGCTATTGTTAAAAAAAAAAAATTAAAAAAATATATTCCACTAAACAATCTTAACTGGCAGCTATGTGACAACTGTGGTCACCGCACCTGAGTTCATTCCAGCGAGTGCTTTAAGAGAGAGAGAGAGAGAGCGAGAGAGAGAGAGACGGCCTCGGCAGAATCAACCAAGGGTTTATTACTGTACCTCAACACCTGTCGGAGATGATTGGGCCAGGTAATTGAGGGTCAGAGTGAAGGAGGCCACTCGGAATCATTGTGTGTCTGTGTGCTATTGTGTGTGTGTGTGTGTGACAGCAAGTTATATACAGTGATGAAAAAGACAGGCAAGGATAATATAACATAGAGTGATTGACCAGTAATGTAAAAAGTCTCCGGAGAGGCTCTTCTTGTGGCTTGGAGTGGGTGATTTGGGAAATAGATTTCGGACGACCGTCCACTATCATTACAAGAGTCCTTCTCCCTCCTTCCCTACAATATTCAGCTGCTATCATGGTTTATTTATGGTGAGTGGGTGCCTGCCTGCCTGCTTCTGCTCCCCCCAAGTGAGTGCATGTCCTCGTGTTAATAGAAAATGTACTGTTATGTTAGTAGAGGAATAATTTATTTGGCTAATTTGTAATGCGTTTAAAAAAAAACATTACGGCTGTCGAGGTCCAAATCAGTGGAAATGTTGGTGCAAAATGTATCAACGTGTTCTAATCACTGTTGTTGATGTTTAAACAGATGTTGGGCTTGTTTGTTGATGAGCGTTGGTGTTTTTTCTGTAATGAAAGATTGTAGTGAACTGGTCTAGTAAATAAATGAAGATTTTCTATTTGTTGCAAGTCTTCTAAACATAAATGATTTAAAAATGCATCTGTAGCGTGTTTGTGATGATCCAAACATCATCTGTTCCAAATTTGCAGATTTGTGACTATTTCTACTCTGCTTTTTTTTTGTTTTACACTATGTTAAAGTACTTGGTACCGGGGCGCTCCAGTGGCGTAGTGGATAGAGTGCGTACCATATTGGCTCCGGCCTTCGTTAAGTGGTCACGGGTTCAAATCCGACCTATGGACCTTTACTGCTTGTCATCCCCCCTCTCTCTCTGTCTCCCCATTTCAACTCTGTAATATCAAATAAAGCTTGAAAAATGCAAAAAAAAATATATTTAAAAAAGTACCTGGTACCTCCTTTTTTGGTACCTACTCCGTTGAGGTTCAAAAACAGTATAGGTCCCAGGTACTACATTTTGATTGGTCAGAACATCATCAGTGGTTGGCATTCTATCCAAGCTACTGTAGCGGTCGCAGTTTCTGTGATTACTGTCTCCCCAGATTTTGTTTTACTTTATTTAAACAATGGCGAGGAAATCCAGATTGAGCTGAACAGAGCTGCACTAAACGAGAGAGTATATCTGCAACTCTCCAAAGAGATGACGATGCACATACTGTAAGTACGTTGGTTAACGTTGACTTTTGATTTTTTTTTTAAAGACAGCTAAGCCTGCTATGACACATGATCAAAATGTTATTCCATTCAAAAAACAAAATTATGCAAATAATCGCCCTGATGAAGACTGTGTAGAAACCCATAGCAATTACCGTTAGCTGCTAAAGTCGCTATATGATGACCAGCTACATAGAGGCAGTGCTATCATGGGTACTATCTTGTAATGGTAATCAACATCAAGAAAATAAACCAATACCAAAGGTGAGTAGAGTACAGTAGAGAAGAGAGTAGATACGATGTCATGGAAAAGCGCCATAACATAATGTAGTTAAGCACCTCTGCAAAGTGACATCTGTAGCAATACAGCAGCAGGAGAAATACATCAGGTGTGAGTTACCAGGACTAAATGAGACAGAGAGACAGAGCACCCTCACTGGGTTCATTTGAATTGTTTTCGACTTTATGAGTGAATTATTTTCTGCGGGAAAAAAAATGTCTTTATTACAGCGAGTTGGAGTGGCCTCCTCTCTCCATCTGTTCGTGTGCCACAGAGTCGTTTTCAGAGGAGAGACGAGAGACAACTTTGCAGTGCTTGTCTTTTAATTATGCAGCATCTCGCGTCTAGCACACACCGCCATGTTTTTTTATATATTTTTTTTATTGGGGAAGAAGAACAACTCAGATGTGTGCAGTGGAGCCATTTAAACACATCTCGCTGTTATTTCCTTCTCAACATGTCACAGTTGATTTTTTTCGAGATCTGCCACTGTGTGCGGCACTTAACCGGTTTTTTATGCCGCTTTCGGAAGTCTCGGGCAATTATCACAATAGCTTGGCATGCTGGCTTCTCGAGTAAAAAAACAATCACCAATATTGTTTTAATCCAGTTTTTTTGTGCAGTTTCTTCCTATATTCTGTTACCCCGTGCTTCTTTTCACTCGATTTAATTCTACTACTCAAGATGTGAAAATAGGGCAGCGTCCAAGACACTCACATTGTGGTGATACAATTGATCTTATCGCCCACAAGCTAATGCATCATCTCTGACTTACTGTGGACAACATATTTACTGGATTCACACGAGAAGTACTTAATAAACACCCAGCAGTGTTTCCAACAGCATGCAGAGTGTTTGTAGTAGCTGCATCACATTACATCCCTGACTGATGCAGACACACTGATATTCATGCCTGTTCATAATCACTAAAATATTGTATATTGTTAGCCTCATAGCATAATTGACTAAATCATATTTACTCTACTATACATCTACTCTATTCTATATCTACTCTACTCTATATCTACTTTACCCTACTCTATAACCCTTAACGTATGACCTAGGCAATTGTGCTATTAGGCTAACGGAAAGTAGATGTAGAGTAGAGTAGATGTAGAATAGAGTAGATGTAGAGTAAAAGAAGAGCAGAGTAAATGTGATTTGGGCAATTATGCTATGAGGAATGTAGATTGAGATGGAAGCAGATTATCTAGACACATTTTGGTAAAACTAATATGTTGAAATAGGGTCAAATCTGAACTATTACATACTAACTTACATACAGAAAAATTATTCCAATATTTTTTTAGAAATGTTAAAATACATATGCAAATTTAGACTATTGAAGAAAATGTAATGTTGAGATAACGGCTGTATGTTTGCCCTTTTTAGTAGCTCTGAAGGGAAATTAAAATTGAGCGCAAGTAGGTAGGCGGGCTGGTGTCAGGCTACTCTACATGTGTCCTGTTTTCACAAACCATGGGACAAACTTAAGCATGTTACTGCAACAACATCAAATATACTAATTCCTCTATATGTATGTCACACCAACTCCATTACTTCACACATAAATTAAAAAAATTAACAGACCACTCCAAATGTTCAGCGTCTCTCGTTTTACTATTTATAGGTTTATGTTTGAGTAGAATTAACATTTTGGTTTTACAATATAAACTTCTGACAACATTTCTACCAAATTCCAATAAATTTTTTGTCATTAAGAGCATTTTCTATAAGTAATGTAGAGATGAAGATTAAAGACAAATCCAGACTGGTCTTTTAATTTTTTTCTGGAGCTGTATTATGATTCTAATACTGTCAACTATGCTTTGGTCCGGTAGAGTGGCTCGGTAGACATTAGACACCCAGCCAGAGAAGACCTGATTTAGGTCAGGGCCATCTTGATTGGGCGAGATGTGTTGCTAGCTGTTGGCACGATGAAGTGTCCCCCCCTTTGAAGTGTCACTGGAAGCATTTGGTTTGTAATTATCCTGTCATGAGAGGCGCTATAAGCCCCAGACTTCATTAGGCAACATGGCAACATGGCCCCCGTGCTTTTTCATCTTTCCATCCCAAAAAAAAAAAAAAAAATCATCTTTATGGAAGTCTTACGGTTTCTTCATTAGTCTAAATGTGCATATGTATTTTAACATTTCTAAAACAAATATTGTAACAAGTTAAGGATGATGAAATAAATAAGTAAAAGTATCCCCCAATGGTATGCCTAATTCCTGCTAACTAGATATTTTTTTATGATCAGCTCTAGTATGTAGAATAGTATGCGAGAGTATGCAATTTGTAACACAGCCTGTGTCTTCCAACAACCATCTTTCCCGTAGCCAAATGTAAGTCATTAAAATGGGCATACTAACCCACCTGCCGTATGGTTAATTTGCAAGGTTTTATACTATTATTCTAGAGAGGTTATTGGTTCGTATAATCGGTGCATGAGCAACATTGTAAGCAACACGGGAGGCAACAGATGCCGTGTGCATTGGTGCTGGCAAAGAGCACTGTACTGATCATTTATTGAGGTTCTCCTTCATTGCTTCTATCCGTGTACAGAGGCCTATCGCCGGTAATGACCAGGGAGACATGGTGGTGGTATTCGCACCACGCTACAGAGGCTTCTCAGTATGTGTGTGTGTTTGTCTGTCTGTGTGTGTGTGTGTGTGTGTGTGTGTCCGGTGTGTGTGTGTGTGTCCGTGTGTGTGTGTGTGTGTGTGTGTGTGTGTGTGTGTGTGTGTCCTGTGTGTGTGTGTGTGTGTGTCCTGTGTGTGCGTGTTAGGAAACATGGTGGTAGTATTAGCACCACGCTACGGAGGCTCCTCAGTCTGTCTGCTACCCAGAGATAGTGCACTCGGATTAGGCTTGAGTACTGTCAGGTCAGCCTGGTCATGCCTGTCACATGTGAAGGATGAAATAAAGTGTGTGTGTACTACAGATGCCGCACACTATAAACCAGTGCAAGTGTGTGTGAATGTGTGTGTGTGTGGGCGAGTATGTCTGTTAATGTGTGTGTATCTTCTAGTATGTGTGTGCGTGTTTCTGCACGTGTGTGTGTGTGTGTGTGTGTGTGTGTGTGTGTGTGTGTGTGTGTGTCCGTCTGTTACTGTGTGTGTGGTATGTTGTAGAGTACAGCGTAGTTGACCCGCACTAGAGCAAGGGGAGCCTCTCCCTGGCACGGGGAGAATGCTCTTCACTACAGAGACTGTCTCAGCTCAATCCTGCAGTAAGTCCCTCAGCCTGACTCTATGTCACACTGCCAGTTTGTCTACAGGCCAAAGCAGAAAGCAGATAAGCACCAAGGCTACACTGAGAGAGAGAGAGAGAGAGAGAGAGAGAGAGAGAGAGAGAGAGAGAGAGAGAGAGAGAGAGACAGAGAGACAGAGAGAGAGAGAGAGAGAGGGAAAAGAAAGAGTGCAGTAACATACAGCAGCTATCCTATTGTAAGGTACTGATTGGAATAAAGATATTTAACAAACATAGTAATTATTATTAGTGTTTTTATATAATATACATTAATACCTCACACATTTCTTAATATAGCAGTAAATAAGTGCTAAAAACTAGAGTAACAGTGCAGTTACATACAGTAGCTACATAGCTATCCTATTTGTATGTATTGATGGTAATAAAAAAGCTATTAAATAAACGTAGTAATTATTTTATTTTTATTTTTTATATTTTATAAAAAGAAACACCTCACAAATAGCTTAGCATAGCAATACATAAGTGTTAAAAACTATAGCCTAAAATCTCTGAGAGGAAAAACTACTGTTGCATAGCTGTCTATCCGACGTTGTACTGATGGCTATACAGATGTTAAATCTAGTAAGTATTCTTTTTCACAATAATAACACCTCATATATTACTTGCTATAGAATTAAATAAGTGTGAAATAAAGGTGCTAAAAACTACTCATTTGTATGTTACAATATATAACAGTGCATACCATTAACACAATGCAGTGTAAACAGTTTATCTGGGCTGTTGAAGTCTGTTTGCATCACACGCATCAACATCACTTTTAAAAATATTTTTCCTATACTTGATGTCTATTTTTTTCTAAGTAGTCACACCTCACACCATTCTTACTGTAGCGGTTAATAGGTGCTAATAGCTGCTGTGAACACATTAGCACGTAACATTAACACACCATAATTAAAACAGTGTATCTGGGCTGTTACAATTTCTTATCTGCATGTCTTATTATGGATGGGTTGAATAGCTTTGAGTGTGTGTTGGAATATGGGTTGTGTATTGGTCATAGATAGTATATAAAAAGGTATTGGCTTCATGGTGTTGTGTAGAGGCACTGTAGAAGTTCAAAAGACATTAGATAATGTATTACGGACAAGAATCTGGTTAGTGTTGGAATGGAATTACTTTGAAATCCTGCCTGTTTGTATCTCAAATGGTAATCACTTTTTGCTGAACAGAATATGTTGCAGTATTCACTCACTATAGCCAACAACACTGAACACGTCTGTGTATGGTTTGTGTGAGAACCAAATCCCAGTGTTACCATGCAAAAACTACTATCACATTCTCCCATTGTTTTCTAATTAAAAACCCATTTTTTCCCAAATCGTCACCCTCTTAAAATAATGGCCTAAGTCACTTTTTGGCCAAAATGATTGTTTTGCTTAAATCAACTCCTTATGATGCTGGCCACCTCTGGTAAAATGGCCTAATTCCTCAGTTGAACAGATCATGTGATTTTACTTGACATAGGCCATTATACCATATTACCAGAATGTCAAGAGTGTGTTTTAGGCCATTATTTTAAGAGGGTGACGAAATTCCTCTTGTGGCTCCTCTCACAGTATGCCGTCTAGCGCGGGGGACGGATAATATCGTTAACAAAATGTTCCTGTGTGGCAGGACAGGGTGTTACTTCACTATTCTAGGGGTGTAAATGGATTCACACATCTGCCCAAAAATCTCAAATATCACACCAAGGTGCAAAACATAAAAAACCCTGGTTGAGTTCCGAATCGCATACTTTCTACTATACAGTATGTAGAAAAAAGATTTAGTATGTCCCGATTCTTGTGGCCAGATTTAGGATGGTTGGAAGTACCCGGATTTCATACTTCATGCGGCCAAGATTGTTGAAAACTGCATCGTATTTGGGTGATTCTGTCCCACAATCCAGTGCGCACGTGAAGTGACGTCACATCGATGAAGCCTCCATATGAAAACAAATGGGGATGCGACGGATATAAAAGCAAGAGGCAAGATCAAGGCGCAATGTTATGATGAAATAAGAGAGTAAAAGTATGTCCCAATAGTATGCCTTCTGCATCCTAACTAGATTATTTTTATCGTCGGATGTAGTATGTAGAATAGAAAAAAGAAAGAGTATGCGATTCGGAACGCAACCCATGTAGACATTTTTACCAGAGGAGAAAATGTTCTCCCTGAAATATTTTGCGGTTAAATTTATCAACTGTGTCAGTGGTGAAGAGAAAAGGTTATGTGAATAGCTGTTAAAGGTGCTCCGAGGAACTTTCAGTTTGTGTTAATTATTGCGCCCCCTTTGGAGAAAAGCGGTAGTGTTTTTATTACCTCAGCTGTTGTTCCTGGGTGAGCGTACTCGTGACAAAGGCATTAAGAAAAACTATAGCAAAATAGCATTATTTGCACTGATGGTCTTATTTGCTGTAACATGTAATTTATGATCATCAGAGGAAACATGAGACCGTTTCAGAAATATTTAAACGTTCCTCGTAGCACCTTTTAAGGATCAGATACAGTATATGTACATGAAGAATTGGACGTCTCTGCCATAAAGCTTACTGTTAATGGTGTGGGACCAACTCATTGTTCTGCAAGTCAAAAGCAAGTCTTACGTCTTTTAAATCAAGTGAGTCTTAATTATTAATTTTTTTTCATTATTTTTTTTTGTGGAGGTTCACATCACATTACATTCTACCTTTTTGAGAGAGGACAATCATTACTACCTTACCCCCTAAAGATCTCTTGCCAAGTTCACATGGACATTATCTTCAGGTTCTTTTTAAGCATTTAAAAACGCACTGAAAGCATTAGGTTTTCATGTAGGGACCAGAATATATATACACCTGTACTGTATGTAGCCTACACTTGGCAGGCTATCTAGAGTGCAGGGAGTGATTATATGTAGAATGAAGTAATAATTTAGAGACAGCTCTCGGCACAGTACATTACAGTGCGGAAACACTTTAATTGTACACGCCATTACATGTTGTGTAGACTATTCAACATACATGTCACATCCTCAGCGCTGCTACACACGCGATAATGTCTAAAACTATAATGAGTTATGCGAACATGGCTCTCCTCTCTGCCACTATCTATCTTATGTGCCTGGGAATAGCACAGGTTTATAGTGTGTGGCATCTGTACTTGTACGCACATGCACGCACACACGCACACACACACACACACACACACACACACACACACACAGACACACACACACACACACACACACACACACACACACACACACACACACACATACAGACACACACACCTAAATACACACACACAAACACACACACACCTGAAAAACACACATTCACACACAGACACACACAAACACACACACACACACACACACACACACACACACACACACACGTATTGCCTGAACCAGGCTGAGAGCAAAGCAACATGGGGCCTTGTTTGGCTATTGCTTTCTCAGCCTTTAGTTGATGATTTTAATTAGCTGGCACCCTGGAGATATACATGTGATGTTTGATCAGTAATCAATGTAAATGTCTAATCATTGCGACTGCCACAAGTCATTCATGTTTGGCTGCCTGTGCATTTTGTCCTGTCATCATACAAGCCCCATGCTGTTACAGAGCATATGTGTACTTACTTACAGGTTTAAACCTATCTATAGCAAGTTAAAATGCATCGGCAGGTACAAATCAGCCCTTAATCTATAGCCTGATGTGACCAGCTTTATCATCCTTGCGTTCCAAATCGCATACTCTTTCTTTTTTCTATTCTACATACTACACATAACAATAATCTAGTTGGGATGCAGTAGGCATACTATTGTGACATACTTGTACTTATTTATTTCCTCATAACATTGCGCCTTGATCTTGCCTCTTGCTTTTATGTCCGACGCATCCCTGTTTGTTGGCTCCGTCGATGTGACGTCACTTCAGGTGCGCACTGCATTGTGGGTCAGAATCGCCCAAATAATCTTACAAATCTTCCCCAAACGATTTTACCCTTAAACGAATATTGAGATTAAAAAAAATGAAATCAAAAGTCCTAAACAACAAACTGATTTTCCCACTGTGCTGGACATTCACACACACTGGACTATTAACTGTCCTCAGCACCATTTTTCATCTGGTTAAAAAACCGGGGTTCACTTTTCTATTGCTGTTCATTGTTGTTCGTGCCATAACTTTTCCCTTCGAAAGGAAATTGTCCGGGGCTGAGCAGAGAGCAGCCGGCGCTAACCCCTACTGTAATAACACAGGGCACGCAATCAATATGCCACTGGCACTTCTAGGTTCCCCTTGGCCCCTGCAAGCGCTTATCTTAATGGGGGAGTGCTACCCATTTTCTTTTACTGTGCGAAGCCATACATCATTAACCGCCAAATATAGCCCGATATACCATTCTGAAGTGAAAACATTGGGTTGGAAAAAAAAAATCATGCAATTTATTTTTCTTTAACCTTGTCGGAGCTTGCTAGTGGAGCCAGTGGGATTGGGGATGTGTCTACACTGGGTACACGCATGGATATCCCAGTAAAATGTAAGCCTTTTTCATACCTTTTTTTAATGCCACTTGAAAGGATATTGAATGCCAATGTCAAGACCCATACTGGCAAAAGTAGGAAGGATGTAATGGAAATTCTGATGCATTTTAAGGTGCTTTTACTAAATAACGTATCAATAATAATGTATTGGAAACTCACATTGTATGATGTAATAATAGCTTTGTGTATAGTCTTAAAATAAAAATACAAAAGTGCGTATCCAAGTATTTATTTTACACTTTGTTAAGGAAGTGTAATACTTTGTCGGGGAAATTATAAACTTCTAAGGCCTTATTTTGAGAATGTTAAATACAATATTATATTAAATTCAATGCTTTTTTTAATGCTTTAAGACCCAGTAATACACTGTCTATACATTTTTGTTTTGTCTTTTTTGCTTCGTACTAGCACCTGGAACACTACTGAAATGACACACACACACACACACACACACACACACACACACACACACACACACACACACAGACACACACACACACACACAGACACACACACACACACACAGACACACACACACACACACACACACACGTTCAGCATTATCCTCCTGAAAGAGCGTGACCGTGAGGAGATGCATTTGGTCAGCACAGCGCGGTTGCATAACATATCGATTGTGACATTCAAAGCGTTCTCAGCTGCTAGGAAGGCAAACCGCTACCGTTTATATACCAGAGAAAACATTCTCATGCCAGCACACATTGCCTTCAGATTTTAACCCATGACCTGGTTATTCCAAGTCTTAACAAATACTGAGATTCTATTTACGTTGTATTTAAAGGTGCAGTGTGTAATATTTAATTATTTAGTGGCATCAAGTGAGGAAAATTCTAGATTAAAACATTCCCTTGGTAACCCCTCCCTTTTGAATAATTACAGAAGATACGGTGGCCTTCAAGGACAGGAAGCTAGTTATTAAAGATGGCATCATCCACCACTGCCTCAAGTCTTTCCACAATATCAAATTATCAGGTGAATAGTTAGTTATTCTATAGTACTTATTAGTTATTCTATAGTACTTATTATTCGTCTACCAACAGGTGCATTTCCCCAGGACGCCCACTATACAAATACATATGTCCGTTAAGTTTGTCCATTCTGTGTTACTGTAGAAACATAGCGGTGTGCCCCGCTCATATGTAGATATAAAAGTCTCATTCTAGGGATATAAAATAATCTATGCCTTGTATTTTTTTAGACAATTATTCACTTATTAAAAATATACTTATGAATATTATATTCCATTTGTACCAACTATGAAAAATCCCAATACATTTTACACACTGCACCTCGACTTGATATTGTGGAAAGGCTTGAGGCAGCGGTGGATGATGCCATTTAGTAACTACAGTAGCTTATTGTCCTTGAAGGCCACCGTAGCTTCTGTAAATTCTCCAAAAAGGAGTGGTTACCAAGAGAGCTTTGCAATCTAGAACATTCACCACTAAATACTCAGATATTACACACTGCACCTTTAAAAAGTCATACATTACCTTAGGATAAAGCATGGCTGTAACTGGCCTTACATCAGTTACTGTGGTCAGGTGGAATAGACTGCAAACAGTTTTACACCTCCAGAGGGTGAGTCACACAGTTACCGCCCCAGGGTGAGCACGCTTTGTTGATGAGGTAACGAAAAGTGGCCTTGGTGTGTGTGTGTGTGTGTGTGTGTGGGTGTGTGTGTGTGTTGATGAGCTCAGAGGAGACCAGTTCAAGCCAACACAGTGGCAACAACTAAGTGCTCAGTGCAATGAGGGTGTGAAAAACAGACACTAAGAATAAACAGCCGCAATCAAACAGTGGAAGGGTGGCAGGGTTTTATGCTAGCGGAAACCCATGCCAGGTTCCACTCCCTTTTACCTAACTGTTCTAATCTTTATGCATCTTTTCAAATATTTTGAAGACATCGCCCTTAAAGCTGGGGTGTATGATTCCTGATTGGTCAAAGTTAACATGAGCTGTACACTTTGACCAATCAGAGCAAGGCTCCGATTTTCTGTTCTTATTGCCTGGTGGGACTGTCCATTCACTTTGGCACAACGTTGTTGGTGTAGAGTGTGTCAGGGAGGGACCATAGGGCAGGGACCAAAGAGAACAAGTGGAGCGGTTGAGGTATTTGAATTCAAATCTCTATCCCAACTGCCATTTTCTCCCCAAATCCTCCACCCCAGCTTTAAGTTGCACTCAACTTTTTAAACGGTTCCACAAATTAAACCCAAAATTGATATTGCCTCATGAAGACACACCTCATTAAGTGAATATAAACAACAACGGTAACCACTCAATTCTCACACAAAATAAAAAAATCCTAGAACCTTGCAACTATAATTTCATCCTAAACTACAGATGGCAGAGCGAGAGAACGCCTAAGCAGCAAGTGAAGACTTGTGAGAGATAATAAAAAACCTGGAGCTGCTCTATTAAATTAAAACTAATTGGAGATTGAATTTTTTGTGTACTTGTTAAAAAATGTTTGTTTGGGGCTTTTTACACCCCGATGAGCTTTATCTGTGTGTGGCGCTGTAAAGCAGTTACGGAGCAGAAAATGTGCCCATATCTCCGTGAAATCACCCCGGCTTCTGCTACACTGTTCCACAATGTTGTACTCTTGTTTTTTGCGGTAACTCACCGGAGCAGATTGAGGGATTGCTCTCTCTCTCTCTCTCTCTCTCTCTCTCTCTCTCGATAACATAAAGAGAAAGTCATGGCTTCATCTTTTCTGTTATTACATAGAATTGTTTGTGAATACACATTAGGACTGCACCCAACGCCGGCACTTCACAGCAGTTCATTTAAAGGTGCAGTGTGTAATATGACATCATCAAGAAAGTTCTACAAAGTTCTAGAATGCAACGCTCCCTGGGTAACCCCAACCCTTTCGAATACTAACAGAAGCTACAGTGGCCTTCAAGGACAAGAACAATTCTACATTTTAAACAATGCACCTGATGACATTCCAACTATGACACTTTCAAGATGGCGGCACTAGGCCTTGGTCCAAAATATGCAGAAATATGGACATATATGAGACCCTTTCTAAGGGAAAAAAAAATATTCAAAAATTTGTTTTCAGCTATTATGCACTAAATTAAATGTACTTATGGATATTATAATTACTTTCTACAAAATCTGCTAGGATATAAAACCCAACATTCTACACACTGCAGGTTTAATTATATTAAATCCCAAGACTAGTTTGACTTCCGCTAATAAACAGGTACTGGAAATCAGAATCAAGGTGCCAATATCGAGGCCAATCTCTCAACAGTTTTAACTTGTGTAATATCCATATTCGTAACCTTTATTACGACACATTATGGTAAGATTAGCTCTTTATAAATCACAAAACATCTCAACAATCTTCAGTTTTTTTTTCTATCCTAAACGAGAACCCCATTTGCGGTTATGACAAAACAAAGATTTTGTGAGTGACGTTGCACCAACCCACAATGTGAAGTAGGCCATAGCAGGGATATTGGCATGGCTCTCTCACTCTCTCTCCCTCTCTCTCTCCCTCTCTCCCACACTTCTTTTTTCTTTCTTTCTCAAAACAATTTGTCATTATTCCAGGGTTGTGCCATTTTCTATCCGTGACAATCGTTCGGGCGGTCGCCTCCGAGAGTGACAAAAGCTGTCAGAGTGTGTCTTCTTCACTCTCTCTCTCTCTTTCTCTCTGTCTTTCTCCCCATCTTCCTCTCTCTCTCTCTCTCTCTCGTGCTCTCACCCTCTCTCTCTCTCCATATCTGTCTCTCTCTCTTTCTCTCTATCTATCTCTCCCCTCTCTGTCTTTCTTCCCCCTCCCTTTCTCTCTCCCTTTCTCTCTCCCTCTCTCTCTCCCCCCTCTCTCTCTCTCTCTCTCTCTCCCTGTGTGTGACATCTTTGAGTCTGCGGCACCGTTATCAGATCTGGCATTTCCTAAAGCTCTGCCTATAACAGCAGTCAAGTTGGAAGGGAAAAAGAGTGAGCGGGCGACTTTATACAGAAACCTATTTGCAAACAAAATCACTGGGAGACATTCCCCACGAGGCACCATCTGGCTGCCACACACACACACACACACACACACACACACACACACACAAAAAGACATACACACACACACACACACACACACACAGACACACACATACACACAGAGAGACACACACAGACCCACACATACAGACACAGGCACACATACACACACAGAGAGACACACACATATATACCTTCCTCCGTCATTCCCTCACCATCACTCGCTTCTCTATTTATAGACGCTCTCCTGTCCACCCACCCGCACCCCCCCCCCCCCACACCCACACACACACACACACATACACACACACACACACACACGTTTGCATCTTGTAAAACAGCAACCGAAAAATGTAGCAAACCGAAAAGAATCTCCTTCGGGCAATCAATCGTCGGGGTAACAGACGTCAACACATCGCCCTGTAATGTGTGTATAACGTCTTATTACCAGCATGACGTCACTAACAATGCAAAAATAACACTCAGTCGGCTCCCTGCCAAAAAAAAAACCTTAGTGATTTTTCACTGTAGTGATGGTGAGATAGCCAGTAATGACCTTCTTTGTCATCATCTGAACTATTTTTGCCTATTTTTAGCTTGGGCTGCATTTAGAGTAGGCAGTGAGATGAGCTGTGAAAAACAGTCAAGCACCTTTTTATAAGTGGGAGGTATAAAAGTGTGCTAGTGATGGTGGCAGGTGGTGAAGGTATTGGCCTGGGCATGATGTAATACTAAAGGTGGAGTCTGCAGTACTGGAAAATGTGTGTTGTGTGTGTTTGATGGAAAAATGATTGTGTTTGTACATAGCCTAGGCTCTGTAAAAGGGACATGTTGCTAGCTAGGTTGGGCCCCTCTTTGTTCTGACATACCATTTGTTGACATGCCAGTTTACAGAGCCTAGGCTGGGTATTCACACATCGTTTTTGTCAGTGCACACACACACAGTACGGACAGGCAGCAGATTGTGGGGATATATTCACTGATTTTGACAACATGCTTTCTCCAGAATCGCTCACTCCACCTTTTTCTTTTTATAGTTTTTTTTTCGGGCATTTTCAAGCTTTATTAGATAGTACAGAGTTGAAATGGGGAGACAGAGAGAGAGGGAGAGAGAGGGGGGGTGACCTGCAGTAAAGGTCCACGGGTCGGATTTGAACCCGCGACCACTGCAACAAAGGCCGGAGCCAATATGGTACACGCTCTATCCACTACGCCACTGGAGCGCCCTAATGCTTTCAAGTTTGATACCAGCAGGATTTATGATTATGTGAAATGTCAGACATCAAGCACCGGTGGGCTATCAACAGTTATCAATAAAGCAATTAGGTGTCTCATCTCTGCTGTATTCCGATCATTGGTGTTATGTTATCGAACAAGCATTCCCCAGTGACACCGGGATATTGAGAGGACTTTTAACTCAGAATGTGCACTCGGAAGCTAGTCCGACATTTCTTGCATTTTGATTAGGTCCATAGAGACTGTCCCTGCGTTCCAAAGCACATACTCTTTCTTTTTACTACACTACATACTAAAGTACAGAAGAGTTTTAGGGCCACAGGATACAACAAAAAAAATCAGATCAGGAAGATTTTTTTTTTCATTATGTCGAGAAATGTCAAGAATAAAGACGAATACTCCAAAATGCTATTGGAGTTAGTGGGGCATTTACGTATTTTCAGCATACTACAATTGACGTGCATGTATTGGGACATCCTAAATCTTTTTCTGGCAAACTAAATAGTATGGAAGTATGGGGATTGGAATGCATGTATTGTGAATGCTATAAGGATCCTCAAAAATGCAACGTACCACTTATACATCAATGCTAAAATGTCACAGGTAATTCAACTTAAGCAAGCGAGCGCTACATAATACTGCCTGACTAAAAGATGGTTCCCTCTGCATATGTGCATTCTCCATTATCCTTACATTTTCCATTTGTGCTAAATCCAAGGTTTTTTCTCTCTCAAAGCAATAATTAAATGTCAATGCAAGACACACACACACACACACACACACAAAAACACACACACACACACACAGACACACACACACACACGAGAAGAGAAGGCTTTTTTGAATGTGAAATTAGTCATCAGAAATCCAGATGTGCTGGCACCGCTCACCGTTGCTAATATTTTTTGGATGGATTTCTTTCAGCCGTTGAAGCCTCAGCGAGAACAATCAGTCGATGTGCATGGATCAGCTCCTTTAATTACATATTGAAATATTACTCATAAGCTCAAAAAACATATTGATTACTCGCCTGAAATATGCAGAGAATACATGTATGTTCGCCCCCAGAGCAATGCCACAACAACAATCCCCTTGATTGGCAGTGTGTGTGTGTGTGTGTGTGTGTGTGTGTGTGTGTGTGTGTGTGTGTGTGTGTGTGTGTGTGTGTGTGTGTGTGTGTGTGTGTGTGTTTTGATAATTATAGGTTGCAGGCTTGGCAGTGAAACACAGTGGTGTGTGGAGGGGCGCTTTACCTCACACACAAGCCCTTCCGGCAACAGGAACCTGGTAAACATATTTCACAAGTGAGAGGGAAAAAATAATTCTGTAGAACTGGGGCATGGAGCATTTTGGTGCAGTATTAGTATGTCTAAACTACTTTCTGGACTTGTTTTTAGCTATTATCCTTAACTATGCCGACTTTTTTCAGTATGCATAATCACAAAAAATACAGGCATGGAAACAAAGTGGCCCACAGTAGCTAGAAACATGCCCATTTACAGATTCTAGGCTGTATACTTATACTAGATTTTTTTTTTCGAAGCACACAGTATGGACAGGAGCCTAAGCTGTATACTTAGACTGTATTTGATATATACTGTATACTGCAGTGATTGTGAGGAGATACAGTAATCACTGATCCTGACAAAAAGTGACTGTTAAGCATTCTCTAGAATCCCTGACTCCACCTTAAACAACATATACAATAATCCTCATGCTATAACCTTCAGCATAGTGCTAAGAATGATTATGGAAGAGTTTAGTTGATGTTACTGCAAACCAATCTCAAAATTACCCAGTGCTTGAAATAAACAATGTTTTCGCCTACTATGCCCCCTCACCCCCCACCCCCCTCAACTAAAGCCAGTTGTCAAATGACTATATACCCATCAACATGGAAATTAAGTGCATCTCCAGAATGCCATCAATTTTACATAATGGTGAATGTACAATATAAGGCAAGTCACACACACACACACACACACACACACACACACACACACACACACACACACACACACACACACACACACACACACACACACACACACACACACACACACCCACAGTAGGGGTATTCTTTCCTGCATTCTTCAGGAGCAATACAAGGGCCAATTACCTGAAGACAAATACGCAATGTAAAGTGAAGGTGAAGGACAGGTAGAGAGGCAACCATTTTCCATTTTCCCTTTTCTGCTCTCTCACTCTTCTCTACTGCTTCTTTCTCCTCCACCGTTTTACATTGTTAGTCCATAAACAGTGTGGGCCTATTGTGCTGCTGCTGTTGACACAAATTGGAAGGAGTGGAGAGAATGGAGATCTGTATTGTATTGCTCCATGTAAACTAAAGCATATTCATCTTTTCAATAAAGTAGGGGGTGAGAGAGAGAGAGAGAGAGGGGGTGAGATAGAGAGAGAGGCCAATAGAGGGGGTGAGAGAGAGAGAGAGAGGCCAATATAGGGGGTGAGAGAGAGAGAGAGAGGCCAATAGAGGGGGTGAGAGGGGTGAGAGAGAGAGCTATTTTGTTATTTACACAAAGCTCTGACGTTCCATTTTGTTGTAGTATTTGTAATTCTGTAACAACAGTCATGCTAATAAAGCTTTTTTTGAGAGAGAGAGAGAGAGAGAGATAGACAGACAGACAGACAGACAGACAGACACACACACACATAGAAAGAGAGTGAAGTGCGGCTCAGCATGTAATTAGCAGGTAGTGGTTTGGTGTGAGTGCGTCTTGGAGGCCATCTGTGTGAGCGATTTTTTCTGTCTGCGACTGAGATTCCACTAGACGCTTGGTTGAATTCACCTGCGGTTCCTACGTGACCTCTTCCCCCCTGTATGCTCTCTCTCTCTCTCTCCCTCTTCCTCCCTATATGCTCTCTCTCTCTCTCTCTCTTCCTCCCTATATGCTATCTCTCTCTCTCTCTCTCTCTTTCTCTCTCTTCCTCCCTATATGCTATCTCTCTCTCTCTCTCTCTCTCTTTCTCTCTCTTCCTCCTATATGCTATCTCTCTCTCTCTCTCTCTCTCTCTTCCTCCCTATATGCTCTCTCTCTCTCTCTCTTCCTCCATATATGCTCTCTCTCTCTCTCCCTCCCTCCCTGTATGCTCTGCCCGCCAGCTAATCACATGCTCCAACAACCTACTACTAGCCAGTACTGCCTGTTTGCAAAGTGTGCATGAGGTGATAACCAGCTGCATCCAACATGCAAGTATATATCATTGAGGACATGTGTTCGCTAATGTGAAGGGTTTGTTGCATTCATTATGTGACATTAGAGCTAACAAGACACATATTCACGTTGACAAAAAGTTGGAAATATACAATATATATAATGTACTATCTGACTTCTAGAATTGACATAGAAGCACAGTAATGATTGTTGAGAATGGCAGTGTGTTATGTTTTATAACATGGACAGCTATACTAATTAACAAACTCATGGTAGAGTATCATAGCTAAGATAAACTTCAATTCCCATAATCCCATTGTCCAAAATGATAAAAAAAAAAACACAGTCCTGCCACATGAATTTCTGCCTAACATTGTCTTTATTCAACTTAATACAGATGTCGAACAGCTAAACGCAAACAGAAGGAACTGAAATGATTAAGTAGGCTACAGACTAGATGCAGTATAAATCAGCGCTACTACCGTTAATGTGATGTCAACTTGTATTGACAATTCTATGTTGGAATTTAATGGAGATGCAGCCAACCCTGACAATTCTACTACAGCGATGTTGGACTGATAATTCATTGTGCAATGTATATTTTATCTTCCCCATAAGCATGACCCTCACATATTGTCCAATAACATCAATTATGGATATTGTATTTAGACAGGAAAACACACTTTTTGGCCGCTTTCGACTTTGGTGTTTGAATAAAAATCCTATTGCCTTAACTGAAGTGGATTTTTGAGTGTTTGCATGACGCAATAACAGGCGTTTTCACCGAGGAACTTTCTGACGCAAGCGCTCTTCGCCTTTCGCACAACATTCTACAAGGTTTCCTGTGAACATTTGAAAACGAGGGGGATGGCATTAATAATCCATGGGTTCTGTGTCCGCGTGTAAATGCGGCAACCGACCTACAAGTGCAAGTTCTAAGTTCTCAGCTGTTTTGACACCTTTCAGGATTTCAGAATTTCTCTCTCTCTCTCTCTTGCTCTCTCTCTATCTCCCTCTCTCCCTCTCTCTCTCTTTCCCTCCCTCTCTCCCGCCCTCTCTCACACTCTCTCTGGAAGCCCGAGCTTTGATTGATGATAACAAAAGCAGTGTTGAAATGTGAGGGGCCGGATGGAGAGAGATAACTGACTGGCTTTAGAATGACTCAGTGTGTAGCAGAGAGTGAGTGTGCTGCTGCTGAGAGAGAGAGAGAGAGAGAGAGAGAGAGAGAGAGAGAGAGAGAGAGAGAGAGAGAGAGAGAGAGAGAGAGAGAGGAGGATAAGGTATAAGGAGACGGTATCGCAGGGTAAATGAGGCCTTGCAGTTTTGCTGGTGCACACCAGTGTCTTGCTGGTCTAGAACTAAGAACTCTCAGGGACACTCAGCCACCTAAATCAGTGATTGATATACATTCTATATTTATACGCAGTCAACACATTGTCTAGCCTGGTCCTGCCAGACCATCGTACTTCATTTCATTTGTACAGAAGGTCTGGAATCGCTCAATTGACAAACGTAAACTCACTTGAAGGCAGGTGTCTGTTGAAGTTTAAAACTATTGGATCTGCCCAGTGCCACTCTGGATCTGCCAACCAATCGCATAGGCGGGCGGTGCCAGGCTACACATTGTCATACCCTATTGTACATTTTCAATGTATTAGTTTACTGATGATTGCACATATTCTAAACAACATTCTTATATATTGCACATTTTCAATGTATAAACTTTCTATATTTGATTTTACCTCACGTTTGCACGATGTATAATTTATAATAATTATCTTATTGTATTCTTTTGTTGGTCAGAAATAAACGTTATGTCGATGTAACTGTATATCTAGCACGTATTCCAGAAATTGACAATGAAGTTTACCTGACTTACTTCCCTTGGCTTATGCTGCACATGGCTGGTGGCAGGATTGACCTCACCAACAAGACCAACAAACTAAAATGATGTGACTGCCATTTAAAAAAAAAAAAAAAAAACAATGCCATGTTTTGACGTAATAGGTACATAATCAATGCATGTAGAGATAGCAACCAGCAGCACAAATAAGCTGGCCAAAATGTTAAAACGCGTAAAGACAACATCCACACACACAGCAACACACACACACACACACAGACACACAGACACACACACACACACACACACACACACACACAGACACACACACACAGACACACACACACACACACACACACACACACACACACACACACACACACACACACAGGAGCATCTACAATATGTACCAAGTCCCCAAGATCAGCACAATAATGTTATATTGTTTTGCGGCCAAGCTTGGTAATGCAATATACTGTTTGTCTGTCTATTGACAAGGATTCTGTCTCCAGAAATCAATCAACGGCTCATAATAATTATCTTAACATCCTGTACTAAAATAATTGGTCCCACAATTTTTTTTCCAAACATCACCAAAATAGTTTTATTTGCACTAAAAGGACAAAACATGTTGCAGTTGGTGAGACTGCACATGCTCAATGGGTCCCCTAACCAGGAAGTATTTGTTTCAAATTGCACCATATGCCACGTAGCAACTTCCTATAGAAATGAATAGGACACCATTTCTTAATTCAATCTTCTACTTATAATACGTCCATGGTATGTGCAAACACACTCCTGTAAACAGCCAATCTCTCATATCTGCTGGCAGACACTCACTCACACACCCACGCAACACATGCATCAATCACTTGGCCTTTTTTTCCTCTCTCAAATACAAAAACACAGTCATAACACACATAACACACACACACACACACACACACACACACACACACACACACACACACACACACACACACACACACACATACACATACACACACACACACACACACACATAAATACATATACAGCACACGCCAAATCAGTTTGGTTGCCAGGCTGCGCTCATGCTACTTTGGTCTTGATGGGAAGCGGTGATTATGTTGATAGCAGCTTGTATCTCTAACCTCTAAGTTATGGCGTATTATTTATAGTCCGACAACAACCCTTAAAATGTGTGTGTGTGTGTGTGTGTGTGTGTGTGTGTGTGTGTGTGTGTGTGTGTGTGTGTGTGTGTGTGTGTGTGTGTGTGTGTGTGTGTGTGCGTGTGTGTGTGTGTGCGTGTGTGTGTGTGTGTGTGTGTAGGGCTAACTGCTGCAGCCCAGGATGACATCATCAGGCAAACTCTCCCTTCCCGCGTGACCTTGGCTTTTTATGCTGTGAATCAACACGGATGCAACGTGATCAGGTCAGTCACGGCATAGGAAAACACACACACACACCCACACACACATACACACACACCCACACACACACACACACACACCAATACACACACACACACACCTTTTCGTAGCCATAATTTAAGCTTCATATTTTTTTGTCATAAGGTGATGGCTGTCATTGCAAGTGTAGTGTATGTGGACATTGGCATTGGGGTGCTGTGGATGTGCGTTCCCTTCTTTGAATAGCCCCAGATCTAATCTGCAGACAGCAGCACAGTTCTGACAGATTCAGCCTGTGTGTGTGTCTGTGTGTGTGTGTCTGTGTGTGTGTGTGTGTGTGTGTGTGTGTGTGTGTGTGTCTGGGTGCCTCCTCCCACTGAGGTGACACATTCTTTATTTATTTTTTCCTCTTTTTTTTTTCTCGTTCGTTTTGGTATTCACTCCATGGAGCACGCCGGCCCCTCGAGCTATTGTCAGTTCCGTTCTCCGTATATGTCTGAAAAACCAAATGGATTTTACAAGGTTTAACTGACAGCCCCTCCCCTTTTTTTCCTGGGCTCATGAATGTGGTAATGTGGACTTTCTAATGTTGACACCATCCAATCCGTAATGTCTTGTTATTTGGGGCGACTGTGTCTCAGGTGGTAGAGCGGGTCGGCTGATGATCAAAGGGTTGGAGGTTCGATCCCCGCCCTGCCACCTGTGTCATGGTTGTTGTGTCCTTGGGCAAGACACTTCACCCACCTTGCCTTGTGTGAATGTCGATAGTTAGCCTGCTATCGGTGTGTGTGTGCGTGTGCGCGTGTGTGTGTGTGTGTGCATGCGTGCGTGTGTGTCCCGACCAGTTTACAATCCAAGCTCAGTATAGTGCCGTTTTTTTACGAGAACAAGACATCAAATCTGAATAGCTTTAACCTTTACCCGTCATTGGCTTTTTGAATAAACCTTCAGAGGGAAAACGCTCTCAAACAACATATGTTTGGGTTCAAAAGTACAGAGCCCTCGGGGTTGGCTTCCGTAATTATGTCTCTGGTGCAATGGGGAGCCAAAGCAGGGAGTCAGGTGAAATGATGATAGAGAGACAAAGTGCAGAGCGGATTGAGGTCAGGCGGGGATGAGTGGGTCAACTAAACAATGAACTTTAAAATGTAATGTGTTGTTCTGTAACATTTACAGCTCCGGGAAAAAAAGACCACTCCAAATGTTCAGTGTCTCTTGTTTTACTCTTTAGAGGCATATGTTTGAGTAGAATGAACATTTTGATTTTATAATATAAACTACTGACAACATTTCTACCAAATTCACAATACAAATATTGTCATTTAGAGCATTTTCAATAAGTAATGTAGAGATGAAGATTGAAGAAAAATCCAGACCGGTCTCTTAATTTTTCACAAGGCTGTATTTCTAAAGGATGGGGTTGCACTGTAGATGTACTGTAAGGATAGGCGTCCACTCAAATGATGATTTATTGGGAGAAACCAAGTGATGCCATGTACAATCAGACATTCAGCACACCCATATAGCAGGAATACAATGATCCTTGTGTCATTACCTGATTTTGCGACTATATGACTGTGAGATTGGCATTCGAAATCAGGCTCCTTGCAAACAAATTGTTAAAAAGTTGACTATTTTGGGGTCGCCTCTAGTGACGATATGTGCAACTGAAACACCCTTAAAGAGGACCTATTATACTACTTTTCTGGTCTTAATTTCTTGTTTTACACTGCTATAGAGCAACCTGACACGAATCACATCACAAAAAACTATGTAGATTTTCGGGAAGCTCTTTCTCTTATTTTGGCGATCCAGCACATCCTGTCAACACTTGAGTGTGTGTGCTTCGGCAATCTCCGCTCCCTCCGCCTGTGCATCGGCCATCTCCGCTACCCTCCCCCCCCTCCTGCAAACCCCACTCCGTTGTGATTGGTTACCTTCCTTCCGAAACACTTTCAGTGGCGGGAAGCGCGAGCATGGACCTATAAGGGCGCGAGGCAGACGCGAACAGGGAAGTGACAGCATTACCATACATGGAAACATCCGCGTGGTCACATCACCAATTTTTATGCGACGTCACCAATTATGAAAGGGTAGACCGCTTTGAAGACGTGACTTCTCGACTGGCTAGAATAGTGTTTAGTGCTCTGCACAGACACCCCAGACGGTCAGCAGGGAATACGTCGAAATGCATGTAAGTCATTATTTGATAATTTAGTATGGTTAAGCATGACTATGAATCATCATAACAACGTTTATAGGTCATAAAAGTCAAAAAGCATCATAGGTCCTCTTTAAGTATGTAATTCTGGTGAGCAGATATAGTGTCCTTCGAATTTGCAGGACTTGTATGCTTGACACCAATTTAGAGTGTTGGCTGCCTTTGGGTCCAAATACTGGACACTGATTTCCTGATATGATACGTTGCAAATGAATGCATTTCTCATCTGGGGATCTAATATGGACATTTCAGTTGGAACTTGCAACTTCTTTCTATAGAACGAAGCAATGGCAAATTATGTCTCACACCTTTTCTTGTCTGATACCTTTGGAAAACTGACAACAATAGACAAATATGGGGGCGCCTTTAGCTCAGTTGGTAAGGCGCCCCCCCCCCCACCCCCCCCCCCGGGCCGGGCCCAGCAGCAGACCCGGGTTCGATTCCCGCCCGCGGTCGTTCTCTGCATGTCACTCCCCTCTCTGCCCCATTTCACCTCTGTCTCTCTGCACTATCAAATAAAGCATAAAAATGCCCAAAAAATATCTTAAAAAAAAAACAATAGACAATTATACTTTGACAGATCAGCTCCAATGTGAAGATCATACGTGTTCACAAGAAACATGTTCATCACTTTTAATTAAGGTTACCTTGTTGGCGCAATTAATTATTGTCCTCACGTGTTCCAACTCATGAACTGTGTGTTGAGAGACATTGCTAATCATCAGCTTTTAGTAATAGCGCTCAAGTCACACTGACCCTCAAGTCCCATCCATATGACCATAATGTGAGTTCAAGTATAAAAGGAATATGGTATATACACGAACAGAGGGAGGAAGACAATAATTCTTACAGAAATCATTCACAAAGATGTCTAGTGAAAACTAACATTCTTACATCTGTTGTGAACCAAGGAAGTCAACTTGTAGGTGACAAACCGCTCTTGGTACGTATATTTTCCACTTTCCATTAGAAAGGTTAGACGCTAAATAATACTTCCTGACATATTTTCACCCAAAGACTTAAGCGTTTAGGCAGAAGTTACCAACTGAAGACTTCAAAGCCTAAGGGATAATCCTCAAGCATTAGTCTCATCGTATGTTGGCTTGCATACTGTATCACCACCACTCCTCTCTACACTACTGCACTGGCAAATTAGCTAACATGTAAATGTAATGCTGCATCCTAGCTGTGCACTGCATTGTGTATTCTAGTTTATTCTAGTTCTAGTGTGGACTTGGCTGCGATGAAAAGAAGGAATCAAGGACGCTACTTTTTTTTTTTTTTTTTAGCTTTTTTACCAACACACACACACACACACACACACACACACACACACACACACACACACACACACTCTCTCTCTCTCTCTCTCTCTTATGCAGCTCTGTGATGACATGGTGAAATCCTT
>NC_137230.1:34669658-34699658 GCF_949987685.1 Ammodytes marinus
ACAGAGCATGCATCTATCAATTAAATGACAGAGGGGGACAGAGGGGGCCAGAGTCTGTGTGTGTGTGTGTGTGTGTGTGTGTGTGTGTGTGTGTGTGTGTGTGTGTGTGTGTGTGTGTGTGTGTGTGTGTGTGTGTGTCTGTCTGCATGTCTGTCTGTTTGTCGGTGTGTGTGTATGTGTGTCTCTGTCTGTGTGTGTGTGTGTGTGTCTGTGTGTCCCCGCAGTGAATTAAGAGAATCCGATGGCCTATTTTTTTTTCCAACCTCTCATTGGAAATCATCAACACTAAATACAGCAGTGGCTAGATAAAGGGACAGGGAATCCAATACAGTATGAAATGGATGGACAAATAGTTCCACAGGCCTGTCACACAAGGGTGGGCTAGGAAATTATCCACTGCTCTCAAAATGGAGTCTCGTTGTTAATAAAGACTTTTTCGAAGGGGCTTGCTGACTGCTGTGGTGCGCCGTTCCTCAAGTATTATTATTATTTTTTTTTTTCTAAATTGAACTGTTATTCCAGATTGTTTTCTTTGTTTTATTGTCCTCAATATTGCGAGAACACACACACACACACACACACACACACACACACACACACACACACACACACACACACACACACACACACACACACACAACACACAGCGCCTCCCACAAAGTCCAACATATTCTCCAGCATGCTCTGAGGCATGAGACACTTCTGACAGTTATTTGGATATTTGTGTGTGTGTGTGTCTGTGTGTGTGTGTCTCTTTCAGTGTGTGTCTCTCGCTCTGTGTGTGTGTGTGTGTGTGTGTGTGTGTGTGTGTGTGTCTCTCTCTCTCTGTCTGTGTGTACATAGTGTGTGTGTGTGTGTGTGTGTGTGTCTGTGGCAGTGAAGTGGGTGGGTGGGCTGAGTAACGATGTTGTTAGCGGTTGCCAGCATTTCTTTTTCCCTTTCGCAAATGCTTGTTTTTCCGCCGTTAATGGCTCAATGCCCCTCGAAGAGACGACACCCGAGGCTACCAGCAATTGTTTGTTTTTCTTCTCATTCTTTTCTTCGAATTTTTTCGAGATGATACGGCTTAAATTATCCGCTATTTCTCTATGTCTTTATTCCTCAGTCCGATATATATAAAGGGACAAGCATATTGAGATATGTGCATTCAACCCAATTTATAAATCTTCATGGATCAGGGGGTTTTAGTATCAAAAAAGCATTTGTTGAAGCATTTATGAAGAGACTATGGTTTTACATGGATATTTACCTGCTGCACACCTCATTATCACAATGTTAAAATGTTGACATTGTAGCGTTGGGAAGTTATTAAAGACCTACTTCACCGGTGGGAATATGAAGGTGTATTGAACTCTTGAGATCCTATGTAGTATAAATGTGCAACAATTTTAGAAATCGGTTCATCCTATAGCCTGAGAAAAGGCAGAAAGAGTGTTTTATGGTCTCACTGTCTAACACTACATTTTTTCATGTGTGACATCACACATGGTAAAATTTAAGGTTAGGATTTACAGGACAGCTGGGCCAAGGGAAGACTGAGGAAAGACTGAGGGAAGAACAACCTCCTTCATTATATTATAATAGCGATTTTATAATGATAGAATGATAGCCAGTTCCATATGGGTGAAGTATTCCTTTAAGTTAATAAGCACATAAGCCAAAATGTCAAACACATTCTAATGGCCATTCTCAACACTAGGTTCTTCCAAAGATATGATATCAACATTCTATTTTATCAAGATGTTTTGGAGTCACAGACTTTAAGCGATTCTATGGGTAGAAAAAAAAGGTGGCACACCATCAAAGCAAGTGACGCCTGTGGAGCTTTGCATTTAATTAAAATGATGTTTAGAAATCTCTCCAGGTGTTGTTTTCCTGTATTGCTGTTCTTTAAATTGCAAAACAGAAAAACCTCCTTCATTATATTATGATAGCAATTTTATAATGCTAGAACGCCTGTCCCATATGGGTGAAGTATTCCTTTTTAAAATAATCATCCGTTTGTTAAAGGGTGTACGGTTTAGTTGCACCACCGTATCTTGAAGTGCAGAAACCCCCTGACGCTGCAATGTTTTGATACGCGAGATGTTAAACCAAAGTTAAGTTCAGGCAAAGTTTGTTATTCCTCAAGGATATCCATGGTAGGCCAGGATCAGAATCAATAATGTATCTTTCTAGCCTCAACTACCCTCACTTATAAAAAGGAAACATAGTTGTGATGTTAAAGGAGCATTTAGGTGTTAGCTACCTTTTCGTTTCTATGTTTTAACACATAAAAGCCAAGTTAAAGTTGTTAGTAGGGATAGTAGGGAACATAGTAGGGAAACGCATGTTACATTTTAGTGCTAACAAACTCAAAGAGAAGCAATGTGTTCAACCATTAAAGGTACAGTGTGTAATATTGGAGTATTTAAGCAGCATCTAGTGGTGAAAGTTCTAGATTGCAATGCTCCTTTGCTCACCCCTTCCCTTTGTTAGAATTTACAGAAGCTACGGTGGCCTTCAAGGACAAGAAGCTAGTTACTAAAGATGGCATCATCCACCTCTGACTCAAGTCTTTCCACAATATCAAGTGATCAGGTGAAGATGTATTTAGTTATTTATTCTATAGTACTTCTTCTTCTTCTTGGTCTTCCAACAGGTGCATTTCCCCAGGACGCCTACTATATAAAACACATAATGGCCATTAAGTTTGTCCATTCTGTGCTACTGTAGAAACATGGCAGCCTCAGCGCTGTGCTTTTATGTAGATATAAAACGCTCATTGTAAGGTAAAAAAAAGGCAATTTCAAGCAAGTGTACACTAATTACAATATATTTATGATTAGTCTGGTCTGGAAAATGCCAATTCCTTCTACGTACTGTCGCTACAATAACAATAACACTACCAATATGACGTATAGAAACAACAGGCTCTGCAATTCCATTCCATTAAGACAAAATGTATTCGACAATGAAAATAGTTTATGGGTGTTTTGCTGCTCCGTCTCTCACACTCATACATATGTATCGAGCCCAGGCAGGCAGGCAGGCAGGCAGGGGGGCAGGCAGTTAGGCAGGCAGGCAGTTAGACAGTCAGTCAGTCAGGCAGACAGACAGACAGACAGGCAGTTAGGCAGTGAGGCTGAGAACAGCATGGGGCCCTGTTTGCCACTGTGTATATCTAATTGCCTGACCACCGACGGTTAGCGACTAGATTCAAATCCAACCGCTAAATGTTTTTCCTGAGATATTTTATTCCACTTCTTCTTTCCCCCTAAAGCCAACGTTCACTTCGAGCCCCCCCATGGAGCTGTTAAAGGGGTTAAAAACATCTGCCTTCTTCCTGCTGTGTGGACAAAGCCCCGCAGTCCACCTTTATCAATCTATCAATCAGGGAATGGTAAATGTTCGGAGCCAGTTTTCAGAGCTATTCAAGTTCCCCGTTAAAATCTACTGCAGATTTTTTGGCACCGGAGCAGTTTTTTTTCCGATGATGTTGCCAATGTTATGTCGGTGCGATTAGGCATAGGGAGAGGTAATGCTGTCGGGCTGTCTTACAGGTGCATAGATGGGGGTGGGGGTTGGGATGGGGGGGGGGGGGGGGTATGCATCTGGTCAAGCAGAGCGAGAGGGTGTTTGACAGATAGAGTGCTGTAGCTTATTCACACAGGTGCACTCATACAGCAGTGACACTAAGTTTTCAACATGGACGCGTGCCAGACCCACATACATAATAACTTCCTCCGAGTGTATTAAACATGGAATTTCATAAACATATGCAGCTTATAAAGGTGGAGTCAGTGATTCTAGAAAACCTTTGTCAAAGTCAGTAAACATCTACTCACAATCTACTACCTGCCTGTCCTGTATGCACTGACAATGAAGCCTAGGCTCTGTAAAATGGTATGTAAAATAAGATCAAATGTATTGACTTTGATTATATAAGTGATCATTTTCATTTAGGGGAAATAATTAAAATTTTAAAATGTTTTACCCTATACAGTTGGTGGTAGGCAACAGTTAGACCCGCAAACAACCTAATAACTTAACAATGTTCGTGGGAAGTTATAACCATCTCTGGTCTAACTGACATGTCAAAACAACACTTTCTTAGTCTCTTTGCTTCAGGCATCAATTAGTGCAGCCGCGGAGCTTTGTGTGAGATTTACATCCACAGCTATGCAAAGGTCACGGAGACTACTAAGACTCACACTGCTAAGAAAAAGTTTTCTCACACTCTCACTGTAGTTTCATACGTCTGCAGAGACACACCACAGTTTGTTTTAGGGGCTACATTGACAAAAAATAGTCGAACTCATTTTCAGAAATGGTTTATCTATCGTTATTACGTTTCTATTCAAGCCTTTGTCTGAAGTTCTAATACAATCGGTAGGAGGGGAATTGAGCTTGGTAAGAAGGAGATATGTGTTTTAAAAGGGTAAATGTATCAAAGTGGGGCATCATAATGAAAACTTAAAAGCAGTGGAAAAAACGGCACTGAAGGAGAGTGTACAATGATCCGAGCTAAGTAGGAAAATTAGCTTTTTCATTTAAAAAAATGTATGGAGATATGGCTGTAGCTCACAGGCTTGACAAGAGTTTACTTAATTGATTTTGGGGTTTTTTTATGGTGTCCAAAAACATACTTCTCTAGCCTGATCCTACCAGACCATCGTACTTCATTTCATTTGTACAGAAGGTCTGGAATCGCTCAATTGACAAACGTTCACTCACTTGAAGGCAGGTGTCTGTTGAAGTTTAAAACTATTGGATCTGCCCAGTGACACTCTGGATCTGCCAACCAATCGCATAACGTTTGGTCGTGATGTATGTCATGAGCCGGCTTCTGAGCCACTCCCTCTGTTCGCTGATTGGACCAGCAAAAATATGTGCGGAGAAAACCTAAGAATATACCGCAGCCCCAGACTGATAGTGAAGTAGGTAGGCGGGCGGTGCCAGGCTAATACTTCTCCATAAAGAATGCACAACGTCACCCGAACAGACTTTGTACTCATTTTGACAACATACTTATGAGTTGTATTAACAATCTTAATTAAAGAGGAAAACACATACAGTATTTTTAAAGATCGCCCATTGGTTGTTAACTAAACTATTACTACGTCATTGAGAACATAGGCCAGTTTGATATTAATATATATTGTATATTAAAAACATAGATATTAACCTTCATTTTAAGTATTGAAACATGTATTCAATTGTATTTTTAGATACTGTAACTGTCAGTTCTATGACAATATGGGAGAATACAAATGTCAATGTATCCAACCATTGACTAATAAAGTAACTTAAAGGTGCAGTGTGTAATATGACATCATCAAGAAAGTTCTACAAAGTTCTAGAATGCAACGCTCCCCAACCCTTTCGAATAATAACAGAAGCTACAGTGGCCTTCAAGGACAAGAACAATTATACATTTTAAACAATGCACCTGATGACATTCCAACTATGACACTTTCAAGATGGCGGCACTAGGCCTTGGTCCAAAATATGCAGAAATATGGACATTTATGAGACCCTTTCTAAGGGAAAAAATAATAATAAAAAAAAAATGTCAGCTAGTATGCACGAAATTAAATGTACTCATGGATATTATAATTACTTTCTACAAAATCTGCTAGGAAATAAAACCCCAAATTCTACACACTGCAGGTTTAACATTTGTGTTGCCAATGTGTTGGTTTCAGCATATTTATACACACACACACGTGAACATATTTTTTTGTGCTAAAATTAACTGGTATCTGAGTTTTCTTAATTCAGCACTCTTCCATTTCCACGATAAAAAATGGCTTCAAGTCACAAAGGGATAGTGAATATGTTTTTCCCTTTCATTTTCTATGCTAATTTATACCATGTAAAAACATTTACATCGTCATAAATGGCCCCAAAGTGCTCTTTCAAACAGAAAAATGCTCTGGTGCTGGTTTGAGAAAAAAATCAAAATCCAATTTGAATACTAATTCAGTTCTTGTACTTTCTGGAAAATTGCCTCTTCATTGTGTTCTGCACCTTTAGCCCTCCATCTCTTCCGATAGATAGATAGATAGATAGATAGATAGATAGATAGATAGATAGATAGATAGATAGATAGATAGATAGATAGATAGATAGATAGATAGATAGATAGATAGATAGATAGATAGATAGATAGATAGATAGATAGATAGATAGACCCTAATATTCTGTATTAACTGAAAAATACTGTACATCTACTAAGGAAAGCAAGACTATATCTATCTATCTATCTATCTATCTATCTATCTATCTATCTATCTATCTATCTATCTATCTATCTATCTATCTATCTATCTATCTATCTATCTATCTATCTATATATTGTAGTGTATTTCGTTATGACACATTCTAAGATTACTGATAAATCAGGAGATTGTTGAATTACATACTTAACTATAAGGGGAGCGTGGAGCAGCTCTCGTGGGGTATAAGTGTGTGCAGAGTGGATTGCTTAAGTTGAGGAAGCCAGCAGGCTGATCTGTAGATCATTTAAACTGCACACAAAGAGAGATTCGGAGATGATCTTCTGTGGGGGCAATTTAGGACAGTCTGGTTTGGGTTTACATGTCTCGGGGAAAGGGTGAAGGTCTAATAACTAATTTATTGGCTAAAGGGATTGTCCTAAAGTTACTGAATCAGACGTCTTAGTGCCCCACGAGATATCGCCTCCAGGGATGATTACCCCAGAAGTCCTCTGAAACAGTGTAGGTCAGAGTTAGTTAGGGTCCACCAATCAGGAGTTAGGCGAGGTGGAGCTTACTGACCTAAGGACCAATCAGCTCACTTAGATTTGCAGGTTAAAGGCCACCACAATTCAGGAAGAGACAGGTCTTTTAGTTTACAGGAACTCTTCATAGATTTTTGTTTTATGCATGTACCTCTATTAGTTTTTGGCTACAAACACTTTAACTTTGTATTGGCTTCGTTTTGACTGCAGGATGAGTTTTGTTGTATAAAATAAAAGAATTGTTCCTGAAGACCTCCTCATCTGCCTCAAACTGTGTCTTCTTCCATCACCCTGCTACGAACGCCATTTTTCTGAGTAAAGGCCGAAAGATATACGGCACTATCCATCTATCTATCTATCTATCTATCTATCTATCTATCTATCTATCTATCTATCTATCTATCTATCTATCTATCTATCTGTCTATCTGTCTATCTGTCTATCTGTCTATCTGTCTCTCTGTCTCTCTGTCTCTCTGTCTCTCTCTCCCTCTCTCTATCTCTCTCTCTCTCTCTCTCTTGGTGTATTGTTACTTTAAGCCTTATAACACATACATTGCCCTTGATATCTTTCTTCCTTTCTTCAGTATTTAGACATAAAGATTAATTAACTATGAAAAACAGCACCGATCCCTTTTTTAAAAGAGTGTGTGTGTGTGTGTGCCGCCACCAATTTAGCAGCACGCAGACCCATTTAATACCGCCAGCCTTCATTTAGGTCATTGCAGATGTCATTGACTAAATGTAGACCAAAGCTATTTTCGCTCGTTACAAATGACTCTGCAAAGCCAAAGTGACGCAAGACAGATGGATCTAGCGGCGTCTTCGGGGGCCAATAGACTCCTGAAACCGAAGCAGCAGTTTAAAAATAAGTCTAATATGGTTCTTTAGAAATGTAATACAAGCGCACAGATGTATAAGGACAAATCTTTTGTAATGAACGCTTGGCTAACATACACTATAGTTGGCTTTAAGAAGAAATACAAGCGCACAGATCTACTTATTCTTTTTATTCTGGTCCTCATTGTCTTTTTCTAGCACCTATACATCTGGTCTGGTTTCTTGTGTGTGTATGTGAGTATGTGTATTTATGTTTTTGTATATGTGTTTTTTTAGTATGTATTTGATTGTACTTGCTCGTACTGTATGCAGTTTGTTAAAGCACTTTGTAAACCATTGTTTGTAAAGGTGCTAATACAAATATTAGTATTATTATTGTGATATGTATAAAGCAAAAAACTTATGTGCACACAACACACACACACACACACACACACACACACACACACACACACACACACACACACACACACAGACACACACACACACACACACACACACACGGAAACACATAGACACACACACACACACACACACACACACACACACATATATACTGTACATACATACACACACATACACTAGTGGGCTTGCTGTATAGATGTAGGCATGACAGGTGTTAAATATATGGACCAATGTTTTTATTTATTTTTTAATATATGTTTTTTTAATGTTTTATTGTCGTGTATCTGCGACTGACATTCAGCCATAGAATTATAGGATGAACTCTGCTGACCCTCTGGCTTTCAAACCCCAAAGAGGAACACAACACACACACACACACACACACAAACAGACACACACACACAAGCACACACACATACACATACACACACACACGCCCGCACGCTCACTCACACAAACACAAACGCGCGCACACAGACACACTTACACACACACACACACCCGCACACACAGACTAATACACAGACGCGCACACACACACAAACACACACTGAAAACACACGCACACACACACACATGCGCGATCACACACACACACATGCACAAACAAATGGACACACACATACATACACACACTCATACACACACACATACACACACACATGCACGCACAAAAACTGACACACACACACACACACACACACCTCCTGGGGCCTGTGCACACAGCCACAGCTCTGAAAAGGAACTGTTGTCTGCAGGCCAAGAGATAAGCCTTCTGTCTGTCTGTCTGTCTGTCTCTCTCTTTTCTTTCCTTCTGTTCCTCCCTGGCTCCTTCCCTCTCTCTCTCTCTGCCTCTCTCTCTCTCCCTCCCTCCCTCTCTCTCTCTATATCTCCCTCTTTCTCTCTCCCTCTCTCTCCCTCCCTCCCTCCCTCCCTCCCTCCCTTCCTCCCTTCCTCCCTCCTTCCTCTCTCCCTCTCTCCCTCCCTCCCTCTCTCTCTCTCTCTCTCTCTCTCTCGCTCTCCCTCCCTCCCTCCCTACCACCCTCTCTCTCCATCTCTTCATCCTTACTCTGTTAATCTTTCCCATGCACATGTACCAGAGTTATAAAAAATGGACTTTATCTATTTTCATTTCAATTTATGTTTTTTTGAATTTTATCTCAGTTTTTATTTTTTTCTCCATTTTTATTGTATTAACCTTTCCTGTAGATATGACCTTGATCTGCCCCTCTGTTTCCTAAACATGAAAATAACAGAATTTGAGTGGATACCAAAATCAACTTGACTTTTAACCAGACCATATTGCAAAAGGAGATTTGAAAGCTAAACAATGGCGTCTACAAAACTTATATTAGCAGTCAGCATAACACAGGAAACTTGAATTCAAATGACAATACATAAAAAAAAAAATAAGATAAAACTCACAAACATGTATCGAAATAAGTCTAAATATGTTTTTTCTGTTACACACACACACACACACACACACACAGACACACACACACACACACACACACACACAGACACAGACACAGACACACACACACACACACGGCCCCCAACACAGACTGCGACGGGACATCCGATGCCCCTTGCTGTGTCTACTATACCCTTGTCCTGTTTGTCTTTTTGTGCTGACAGGAGCGTCCCCTACTCATGACCCAGAGTGTCTTCACCCTCAACCTGTCTGCTAAAGCCCTGACTCTGGGCAAACCACTCCATCAAAACGCCCCTCGCTCTGCCAACGCAAACAGCTGATTCTAGACCAGCGGTAATTCGAGCTGTATGACCTTGATAAAGGCAAACATGGAGGTTATATCTGTCCTCACTTAAGCCCCTATCTCACTGGGCTGCGACAGTTTGCGACAAGTTGGAGACACAAAATTGCGAGAAAATATGTAAAATAAGCAACGATTTTCACTTGCAGTCTCACTGAGTTGGTTCCTCATGACACGTTTGCGAATGTCCCATGGCCAAAACTTGCCGGGAGCTCGCATTTATGTCTCGCGAACGTTTGGCGAGCATCGCACGAACGGAATGCCAGTGTCATGTGTGTCTCAAATCAAGTCGCAATTTAGTTTCATATGTCGCCAAAATGTCACACATTGCACACACTTTCTGACTTGCGGAAACTAAATAGAGAAGGGTTTTGCGACGCGTTCGAGACAACCTGAGTTAGAGACTCCCTCGCGAATGCAGTCTCCAACTTGTAACAAGCAGTCACAGCCCAGTGAGATTTACACAGGGGGAAATGCAACTGTTTTCAAAAGTGAACACATTCATACTCAATTCATTTGAAAACTCAACTCGTGCACATGCTTTCGGAAAAAAAACGGGTTGGAATCGCAGTATATGCCAAGCCAATAGTCGGCGGTGACACTTAGCCTAGTAGTTTGGGGTTTTTAGTATAAACAGGGCCTTATAATCCATTTCAGTGGCTCCAAACAAAGCCCAATACAAGGACAGGGCTCACACACATTGGGTCAATTAAGTCACGTAGTTCTCCTTTGTTGGCAAGTCCCAGATGCAAACAGAATTGGTGATAAAGCTCAAGCTGTAGACTGGGCACTGTGATTTATGTGCTAGTGCCCGAAAAAATGTTTGGCTCCGCGAGGGTCATTGAAGCAGTCATGACTTTAACCTTAAGTCCCCCAGACACACACACACACACACACACACACAGACACACGCACACGCACACACACACACATACACACACACACACACACACACAAACACTTTTTTTCTTCACTCCAGGCCACACACTGTATTGATTTTAATGCTGTATTCATTGGAAATCCAAACTATACGAGTACCCTTTTTTAAATTAAAGCTATAGTGCGGAACTTCTGCCCCCCCATGATGAATTTGAGTAATTACAGCAACACTGTCGGTGCATCTACATGAGGTAAAGCCTTCGGTGATGGCGCATGGATTTTATACCTTCTGCTGTACGTCCAGGTTTTTTTTCTTAGCAGTAGAACCAACAACTGAAACATTTCTTGGGCTCTTCTTGGGATTTTTCTGAGCTCCTGCACCAGATTTGTGGAACTCATCAAGCTTAATCAACTTTGTGTAAACTCATTTTGCGGTGGCTTGAATGTAACCGACATTCATTCATATGAAAAAGTTACAGCAGATTAAATCCATTATATATTCACATAGACCGTGTTAATCCCAATTTGCCAACAGTGCAACAAAGTAAGTTTAAAGTAACTTTCCCTTTGAAAAAAAAAAAATATAATCGGTCCGTATCTTTCAACACCAGAAAAGACATTCTGAGTATATCGCTATCAATCATCTCATTTTCACACACACACACACACACACACACACACACACACACACACACACACACACACACACACACACACACACACACACACACACACACACACACACACACACACACACAAACACACACACACTTTGGAGCCACACAGCTGTGAGTCAGAGTTGAAGTGAGGACAGTGGAGCAGCTTTAACTTGTCACACTCTTCTTGAGCTATTTCATACTTTTTCAAAACCACACACACACACAGACACACACACACACACACACACACACACACACACACACACACACACAGAATGAAAATATGGATTTAGCTCCGTTGATGGGAATAGACTAGTCTGCTTATGCAATACTTGCAGCATAGCAGTGCAATGTGACAATGTGGACGACTGGCTGTGAGCATTCATAATCAATACAATGAAGAATTCACCATGTTAAAGCTATTAGTGCGTAACTTTTTTTTCTATAAATGAATGTTGGTTACATTCAAGCCATCGCCTAAACGGGTTGACACAAACTAGATTAAGCCTATCAGCTCCCACAACACTCTCTCTGTATTTCTCAGTATGGCAGCATTTACAAACTGGTGTCCCTCCCCCTACCCCGACACTGGTGCAGGAGCTCAGAAAAATCCCAAGAAGAGCCCAAGAAATGTTTCAGTTGTTGATTCTACTGCTAAGAAGAAAAATCTGGACGTACAGCAGAAGGTATAAACTCAGTGTGGAATTCATGGGGGGGGGGGGGGGGGGGGGTGACAGATGCAGTTACGCACCGTAGCTTTAATAATGCACTGCCTCACTCAATACATATTATATAATGCATTTTTAAAGAAGACGTATGGGCGTGCTATTTACATTAGGGTCATTCAGTGATCACATATTAACTCCAATCAATCATTTAGAATGCATGACCTCACAGTGTTCCAGGCTCCACCAGCCACAGACAGACAGACAAGGTGACCAGCCACCATCATTGGAATTAATGGGATGCGTCCATTAAAACGGCTTTTAGTGTTTGATCTGTATCTATAAATTAGCGAAATAAGTCAAGCGGTTGATTTGTTTGGACTTTGTTTGTAATGTTACAATTAAGAGGGTTGAGTTATTGCCGTGAGCTTGACCCCCTTTGTCCTGATCTGGCTCAGGGACAATGTTTTAACAGCAGACAACAAATGTCCTCACGAGCACAGTGGAATGTTTGTCTCTAAGGGGGCTTTAAGATTAAACAACAGGCAGGGCATTGGACAACCTTTAAACAAAAACATACTACCGATACTAAATAGTCACTTTACTACAATGTTAGACCAGGAAAATCAGCAAGTTTTGGCATTTGTAACTGGCATTGACATTGTTGCTTGAAAAAACACACACACACACACACACACACACAGTTAATTGATTTATAAAACAAACAGACGCACTTTTTTATTTATTGATTCATAAGATAGTGGCTGATTTTTTAATTCTTCTAAATTGACTATTTGTTTGGATTGGATCCCCTGCAGCTCTTACTTAATTGCATTAAGATAAATAATTATGTTCTAAGGGTCTTGCTTATCTAAATTGCATTCAACGTTTTTTTCTGTAATACAATAATCTCTATTAAGTGGCCACATTATATGCTATAAATACTATTTGAAATCACATAAATGCAGAGGATCAGTTTTGTCCCATTACTTTCGTTACAGAGATTTATTTGTGGCATACTGTATTAAGAGTAAGATTAAGACATATGGATCTTATTCAATCTATCTGTGTTTTAGTTGTCAAACAGCTGCATGGCTATAACATGAATGCATTATGAAACATGTTAAATATGTTCATGTTAAAGACCTACTTCACCGGTGGAAATATGAAGGTGTATTGATCTCTGAGATCCTATGTAGTATTAATGTGCAAACATTTTAGAAATTGGTTCATCCTAGCCTGAGAAAAGGCAGAAAGAGTGTGTTATGGTCTCACTGTCTAACCCTACGTTTACCCATGCTAAAATGTAGAGTTAGGATTAACAGGACAGCTGGGCCAAGGGAAGACTGAGGGAAGAAAAACCTCATTCATTATATTATAATAGTGATTTTATAATGATAGAACACCCGTTCCATATGGGTGAAGTATTCCTTTAATGTTTGAGCTGTTAGTATACTGAGATCCTTGATGAAATTACTCTTTTTATAAAAAAATTGGCAACGTAATGAATAAATAACATCCCACAGGCCTCTAAACAAGTTATAATGTCCATTGTGTTTAGGAAACTAACCACAAATCTGCATCAGTTTTTCAAAATGAATAAAGATCATGAGGAGCCTTTTTTCCCACTAATACAGAGGAGGATTAGAGGGAAAATGAATAAGTAAAGTCATTCATAGAATTAACATAATAAAATATTGAATTCCATGTCGAGAAAATGGGCCCCCATTATAATAATGTAGAGGGGGAATGGGTTGGCAGAATTTTGGAAACAAAAGACAGAAGACAGTCCAGAAGGTTGGGAATGTGTTAATGCTTGTTCATCAGCAAATTCATCAGTAGCTTCATTTTCTTTTTTTTTACTCCAATCTGCTTTTTTGCATAATCCTAATTAGAATTTTCTCTCCCCTATAACCACATATTCTACGCCAGCCCTCTGTCTGTCTTTACCTGCAAGTCCCATCCACGGTCAATATCGTTAAGAATTACAGCGGACCAAAAAGAGTCTAATTATATTTGTCACTCCTTGTAGACCTTTTCTGAATCTTCTACTTTGCATAAAAGTCTGAAATTGTGGGTGTCATTGTAATTTTGTGTCGCTTTAAAAGGTGGAGTCAGTGATTCTGGAGAACACTTGTTGTCAAAAACAATTACTTTTGTACCCACCGTAGCTATAGCAACATGCCCGTTTACAGAACCTGGGCTGTGTATAAACACTGGATTCTTTATCTCAGGCTCACACTACGGAAAAGTAGCAGATTGTGGGGAGATACTGATTTTGGCAAAAAGTTATTTCGACAACAAGCATTCTCCAGAATTAGTCCACCTTCAACAGCACAGGTGACTGCGAAGATGACAACAATATTCATCACCCAAGCAGTTGTGTTGACATGTCCTGCCCTTGTCTGCTCTTAGCTGTGTGTGTGTGTGTGTGTGTGTGTGTGTGTGTGTGTGTGTGTGTGTGTGTGTGTGTGTGTGTGTGTGTGTGTGTGTGTGTGTGTGTGTGTGTGTGTGTGTGTGTGTGTGTGAATAATTAGCCCGTCCTTTCAGCTGTGCCTCTTTCATGGCGCCCTAACCATGAATAGTATGTTGCGTTGTCGTGCTAGTGACAGTGACAGCGGTGGCAGCCATCCATGCAGAGCCACTGGCAGTGTGATGTGATGTGTCAGTTCAAGGCAATGAGAGAAAGAAACACAGAAATGATGGCGACGCAACAGGGCTACATTTAGTTGTTTGGTTTTAAACATCTTAGTCTCAGATAGTATAATGTTGCTGCACAGCTTGTTAAACATGTACCTTTGCATAAACTGTGTAAAAAAATGGCCAAATTCACCACTTCACTCTACAGTAGCCCTTAGACCTACCCCTCTGAATTGCACATGTTTAGGGATATCTCAAGTAAAGAGGGTAAGGGATAAGGCTAGATGGCCTTCCAAACAGAGTTGTTCCAAAATGAAGGCGTGCTCCGAAATGTAGATATAAAACACTAATTTTAAGGTAATAAACACTAAACAACATTCTAGCAATTGTAAACTTGTACTTGTGAATATCATATTCCATTGGAAATGTCAATACTTTCTACACACTATATCTTTAATATCCAGCACTCAGGTATACATATAACTCAAGGGTAACAATAGCCAAACCAACTCTACTTAATAACTAAACTGTACCATCCGTATCCATTGTGAAATCCAAATGTCCCCCTTGCATACTAAATGAGTAGACAGTCCACACTCAGGTCCACGATGCAGATTAACTGTGGCACCCTGGGCTAAGCTCAGACACCCTCATCTGATATTCAGACAGACAGCCCGCGTCACAAAGTGAAGAGTTTAATGACATTTAAATGTTAAACGGATCGCTGTGTCTAGTTGGCAATAATTAGGTGGATTAGAAACCAATCCCAGGAAGATATTCTAGTTATTTTTTGTGGCATTTCTAGAGTCATCTTGCCAACATGGCTAGGTGCAATACAAATGTATTAGACAGTTGTTCCTGTCTGTAATATAACGTTCGCGGACAGCAATGCAAATTCTACTACAATTAAGTGAAACTGCAGAATGGTTGAATAGGGTTTATATGTTTAACTTATAGATCTAGAATAATCAAGAAATAGATCATATAGAAAGATCATAGATATTATACATCATATAATCAAGACATTTGCCAGTTGATTACTAAAATGCACATTTGGCAATATCGAAATAAGTATGCGTACATTTTCAACCAAAAATATAATTGTTGTAAAAGGCCAGAGTTAAAATAGTTCTTTCATTATACAAATGATAAGCTCTTACAATACAGATTCTGGTTACAGCCTGTCTTTCATGTTATAAATCAAAAAATATTACATACAGGTCTTAAAAAAAATGAATTTTCGGAAAATTCTGTTGTTACGAGCCCAAGCCAAAACCAAGTTCAGCTTTCTTCCTCAATAGACCAACTAACACACAAATACTCTAATTCATCTGACACGTTAGCTCCCTTTTAAAGTTATGTTCTAAAGGGAAATCGCTTACTCCCATGCTGTGCCTTGCCACCAGCCAGCTATGCCAATTCCAATATTAGGCCAAGGGAAAAAAAAAACTAAAACTATCCATGTTATTTATGAGCTTCATGGGAGCACTATGCGCAGGCGGGGAGATGAAGCGCTCTGTTTAAACACCAGAAAGCGAGTGGGTGTTCTTCTGTTGACACGTTTGAAAGTCTAGTTTAATTTTGTGGCTGTAAACCATTTTTTATTTTATTTATAGCAGTTATTTTCTGAGCACCTGTTGCAAATTGGTGTAGTATAGCTGTCGAAATAAGCTAGCTGGATTGACTGATTAGAGTTAAACGCAGCCACCTAAGTACCATGTTGTAACTGCATTTTATAATAAAGAATAATTTAATGTAATTATTTCTCTCTTAACGGTGCAGTGTGTAATATGACATCATCAAGAAAGTTCTAGAAAGTTCTAGAATGCAACGCTCCCTGGGTAACCCCAACCCTTTCGAATAATAACAGAAGCTACAGTGGCCTTCAAGGACAAGAACGATTCTAAATTTTAAACAATGCACTTGATGACATTCTAACTATGACACTTTCAAGATGGCGGCACAAGGCCTTGGTCCAAAATATGCAGAAATATGGACATACGTATATAATAAAAAATGCAGCTATTATTACTAAATTAAATGTACTTGTGGATATTATAATTACTTTCTACAAAATCTGCTAGGAAATAAAACCCAAAATTCTACACACTGCAGGTTTAAAGGGTGCTACGAGGAATTTTTTTTTCTCCAATTTTTCCTCTAATGATCATAAATGACATGTCACAGCAAATGAGACCATCAGTGTAAATAATGCTATTTGTATATACAGTAGTTGTTCTTAATGCCTTTATCATGGGTATACCCTCACCCAGGAACTACAGCTGGCGTAGTAAAAACACTACCGCTTCTGTCCAAAGAGGGTGCAAGCATAAAAACAGACTTACAAGTTCCTCAGAGCACCTTTTAAAGTGACAGTTTTGTTGAATAATGTGACAACTTTTTAGCTTGAGTATTGTATCTGCATACTATTTATTTTTAATAGTTAGTGTTGTACAGTTGCATTAGCACACTCAATTTTCAAGGAGCTAATTCAACCGTAGTCAACAGCTATGAATATTCCAACAAAAATCTCATGAGACATTGACATGAGTTTGTTGACAGAGTTTGACAGTTACATCGCTCCGGCAACAATGGAGCTGTGATGTTTTTCAATGTCGAGAAGATTTCTAATGTGCGGTGTGTTGTTGTGTCTACTCAAACGCAATCAATTAAACAAGTCCTAAGTGAAGACAGGACGACCTAGCAGCTGTTGAGCCAACATTTATAGACCTTAAAATAATGTGTTTTCCAAAGCAAAGTGTGTCCTTATTTCGTCCTCTGTGCGTGATTGCGTGCGTGTGTGTGTGTGTGTGTGTGTGTGTGTGTGTGTGTGTGTGTGCGTGTGTGTGTGTGTGTTTGTGTGTGTGTGTGTGTGTGTGTGTGTGTGTGTGTGTGTGTGTGTGTGTGTGTGTGTGTGTGTGTGTGTGTGTGTGTGTGTGTGTGCCTAGTTGTTTTCAGGACATAAAGAAACTATGCTTGGGGGAAAAAAAGTGCTTTGTAATAAATGGCCGTAGCCCACACTAATGTATAACTTTGACAACTTCCTTGTAAACTCATTGGATCGTTTGTGTTTTGGGATAATATGATGAGAACTCAGCGAAAATATACTTTTATGGCAAGTTAAACAGAAGGCGACGCTTCATTTTTCATAATCCTATGAGTGTTTTTTTTAACACTTTTTAAAGTAGCTACGTGGAACTTTTAAATATTTATGAAACAGTCTAATTTTTCCTTTGATGATCATGAATCAGCAAATGAGACCATCAGTGCAAATAATGCACATTTTCTATAGTTTTTCTTAATATCTTTGTCATGGGTATACGCTCACCCAGGAACAACAGCTGGCGTAGTAAACACACTACTGCTTTTGTCCAAAGGGGGCGCTAGAATTAACACAAATGAAAGTTCCCTGTAGCTCCTTTAAAAATATTTTGATGGTTTGTCCTTCCCTTACACTCAACACACTTCAATGTTTAAAGACATCTCCTTGACAGTGTCCTTGAGCAATGGCGTATTTTGTTAAAATTGTACAAAAAATAACTGACAAACTTTTAGCTTTTTCATTACAATTCATTGGACGACTACGATGACATAACCAATGTCACGCTCTTGCATTTTATAATAGAAAACCTTGAAGCATGTTTTGTTCGGTGCAAAGGTTAGATCCACCATTTTTTTTCTGAATACCCTTTGAGCTGCTCACATTAAGCAGCAAGCTTGTTTTTTTTTGGGGGGGCCTTGGGACAGAGATGTTCGCTTGTGTGTGCCACCAAAGTTGTGTGTGTGTGTGTGTGTGTGTGTGTGTGTGTGTGTGTGTGTGTGTGTGTGTGTGTGTGTGTGTGTGTGTGTGTGTGTGTGTGTGTGTGTGTGTGTTGTGCCACCAAAGTTCAGCTATTTCTGCTGGTAAAAAAACTGAACTATCTCTTTTTTAACTGGGGTGATTTACGATGTGTCACGCACGCACACTGGCTAAGAATAAAAGGACAGACGAAACAATCTCTTGAATATCATCTCAGTAAAGGACACAGTACCAAAGAGTGTAGCTGGAATTAAAGGTGGAGTCAGTGATTCTGGAGAACGCTTGTTGTCTAAATCAATTTTTGTCTAAGTCAATGAATATCTCCTCACGATCTGTTGGTTGTCCGTAGTGTGTGCACTGCGCTGAATAAAATCCAGTGTTAATACATAATTTAGGCTCTGTAAACTGTTATGTGACCAAAAAGTATGGTAAAAAAAGAGGGTCCAACATAGCTAATAATATGTTTGTTTACAGAGCATAAGCTGTGTATTAACACACACAGTATGGAGTATCAGATCATGAGGAGATATTCACTGATTTTGACACAAAGTGATTTTGTCAACAAGCGTTCTCCAGAATCACTGACTCCACCTTTAAGTTGCTACACTGGTGATTGGCTTGCCTGTCCTGAACAATTTTCTCAGGCTAAGGGAAAGCAGGAAAATATAGGCTAGAAAATCTTGTAAAAATAAGATCATATTACTCATTTGTATCTGTCACTATGCATCACTTGCAAAAAAACGATTACACACAACTGGTTGAAGAGAGTGAGTCTGACGTCAGTATAATCAACTCAAATCAAATCAAATCAGTTTTATTTGTATAACCCAATATCACAAATAGACATTTGCCTCAGTGGGCTTTACATTCCATACAGTATGACACCCTCTGCCCTTAGACCCTTAGCTCGGCTGAGAAAAAACTCCCAGTAAAAAAAACCTTTATCGGGATTAAAAAAAATTGAGAAATCTCAGGGAGAGTCGACAGAGTAAGGGATCCCTCTCCCAGGACGGACATCCGGCAATAGATGTCATAAGTAGAGAAAAATCACAAAGGAATTCCATCATTGACCAGATAGTTTACATGGTAATACTAAAGTAAGTGTGAATAGTGTGTGTACAGTTTTCGCTTTGACACAATGCAATGATGTCGCTATTCTTGGAGAGGGGGGTGGGGGGGGGGGGGGGGGCTGCTTGTGCACTCCAATGGATGGGCATTTTTCACACCATTAACTTACAGCCTACTGGTTTTATTCACAGCACAGAGAATAGGCCCAAAAAAAAAAAAAAAACAATCCCAAACACGCCCACGAAACGAGCACAATTGCAACAATTGATCTAAGCTGTTCCGCCCAGTCTGTCGCGATTCCATACAGCGGGAGAAACCATTATCTCCATCCACCCATCCACCCTTCCCCTCTTTCTTTCTCTCTCTCTCTATCTCTCTCTCTCTCTCTTTGTCACTCTTTCTCTATTTCTCTCTGTGTCTCTCTCTCGTTCACACATTATCTCCATCCACCCTTTCCCTCTTTTTCTCTCTCTCTCTCCCTCTATCTGTCTCTCTCACTCTCTCTCTCCCCCTCTCCCCCTCTCAGTATCTCTCTCTCTCTGCCTTTCTCTCTCTCTCGCTCTTTCTCACTCTCTCTCTCTCTCTGTCTCTCTCTCTTTCTCCCTATCTCTCTCTCTCTCTCTCTTTCTCTCTCTCTTTCTCTTTTTCTCTCTCTCTCTTTCACACATTATCTCACACAGTCTTTCTTCCGCGCTGCCTATTCAGCTATATCCTCGCCTAGGGACAAGCAACATGGTTTGTGACTGAATCATAAGGTAAAAAAAAAAACATGCACGGTAAAAAATAATTCACTGCTTCATCTGTAGCTAGCCAAACTTCATCATTTAGTTAGTAGAACACCGTTGAGCAAGACAAGCACAATTTGTTGGATGGGTTACCTCAGCTTTTTAAACAGAAATTGGGATTGTAATGCTTTAGCTGTGTTGTACTGTTAAACTGTAAAATCAAAAAAATATGTTAATAAAGTGTTTTGTAAAAAAAAAAAAAAAAAAAAAAATCTCTCTTTCATACATTCGCTCCCTTAGTCTTTCTTTTGCTCTGTCTATTCATATTCTACAGCTCTGGAAAAAAATTAAGAGACCAGTCTGGATTTTTCTTCAATCTTGATCTCTACATAACTTATTGAAAATGCTCTTAAAGGCCTACTTCACCGGTTTGAATATGAAGGTGTATTGAATTCTGAGATCCTATGTAGTATAAATGTGCAATTTTTTTTTAAATCGGTTCATCCTAGCCTGAGAAAAGGCAGAAAGAGTGTTTTTTTAACCCTATATTTCTCTTTCTCGTGACATCACAGAAAGAGAAATATAGGGTTAAAAAAAAACTTACTTTGTAAATATTACTGTGAAAAAATGTATTGGAATTAGGTAGAATTGTCAGTATTTTATATTATAAAACCAGAATGTTAATTGTACTCAAACATATGCCTATAAAGAGTAACAGAGAAGTAAGAGACACTGAACATTTGGAGTGGGCTCTTATTTTTTTTCCAGAGCTGTATATCCTTGCCTAGGGACAAGCAAAATACACATTTGACTGTTAACATTTTTTTTTTCAGTACTTCATCTGTCTTCAACTGTTCATCGGTGCGTTAGTTGATACAAATCAATGAGCAAGACGAGCACACATTTTTTTTTTTTTAGTGTTTACCTCAGCATAGGTCTAACCCTAAAGCCCTCATTACAGGCTATGCTGAGTGTAAGGGTTTGCGGTAGGAAGGGAACGCTCTAAAGGGAGAGCAGCTTAATCCAGTAGGGTCTTACAGGCATGATGTGCTAGTCAATACGCTGCTCCTGCATTGGGAGAGCTTGGTGGTGAAAGAGGCTCAGGGGAATGCTTTGCGTTTGGTGCACTTTTTTATTCTCTCTCTCTCTACACAGCTGTCAAGGTTAGACGCAGACAAAGTGTTAACCCGTTGTTTACCGTGTGTGTGTGTGTGTGTGTGTGTGTGTGTGTGTGTGTGTGTGTGTGTGTGTGTTAGAGAGAGAGAGAGAGAGAGAGAGAGAGAGAGAGATTCAAATGTATTATTAATTAGATATTGCCAGATTTGCATATTTATTTAAACACTCCCATATTTGATTCTGATCTCCCAGACGTCTTCAATGCTGATTATTTGGCAAATGAAAGGATCAGAGAAAAGTATTAGATTTTCGATATTGCGACAAATGCAAATGGCTGTCTTGATAAAAGCATCAACTGAATGCACAAGATGGTTAAAAGTATCTCCTGTTAACCCTCAAACTGCCAGCATAGGTCAAATACATTGACTTTACTGACTGGAGACTCCAAGAAGAAACTACTAGAAGACACAACCACCAATTTATCTAATCAATGTCATCCAAGCGGGATCATTTTGACTCCATTATAAAATAGTTGAAATATAAATAAGGAACTATGGCAAACATCAACTCAATAAATAGTTCAATCTATTCAAAACTGCATACTCTGAAGTTGTCATGATCCTGCTTGGGCCTCAAGCCCTTGTGTTGTTTTTTCCCCTTTCCCCTTGTCTGTGTTTCTGGTGTAATTGCAGGGTTGGAGTCAGGTGTGCTGGAGTCAGTTACCAGCATTCACAGCTGCCATCAATCAACAATCAACTGCTCTTCATATACCCGGCCCTACCTTCCAGACACTGCCAGATTGTAAACTCTGTTACCCAGTCAGTAACTCTCCAGCCACCTAGACCTTTTTGTAGTTCCGCCTGCATTTAGCTTGTTGCTAAATTCTGTTCTTTTGTTGCCACAGTGTCCCAGCCTGACTCCAGCCACCAGCTCCAGCCCTCGTCAGCCAGCTCTCCCTCCCTGGACCCCTCTGCCTGCCTGCTCTTGCCTGCCTCTGCTCGTCTCCCCGGATCCTCCCCTTGGCTCTTCCTCCTGGACCCCCCATGCCTGTCAGCCACTCCAGAGCCTGGCCCAAAACCCCAGATTCCTTCTAAATAAACCCTCTTAAACTGGTACTGTCTCTGCGCCTGTGTCCTCCCTGTCCAGCCGTTACAGAAGTGGATCTATGTTGACACAATTGGAATGATATAATTAAGAACCTTTTAATATATGACAAAAAGTTTACATCTGAGGTCTTAGAGGAACCCAGTCCGTAGAATGAAAGCTAACAAAGCAGCTATTGTCTTTGTTACTATGACATTATCTGATGGTCATTGCGGTCACCATGACTTCAAACTAGCCAACCTGAATGTGCTGTGTCTGGGTCTGGTTTCCAAATCTATTTTCAAAAGCAATTTCAACCAGGAGATGATCTGACATTTTACTTCAAAATCCCGAAGCAGTATTTCATCTATCAGTCCTGGGTATATAATTGAGCTTTTTGATTCATTTCCAAAAACGGCTAAATTTATGTGGACCCCAGCTGAAGGCAGCAGGTGTGTAGAGATGGGCTGAGTGATTTTGTGTTCATTTCGACTCCATTATAAAAACAGTTAAAATAATAATAAAGAACTATGGCAAATATCAACTCGATACATAGTTCAATCTATTAAAAACTGCATAATCTGAAGTGGATACATTTTCACTGGAGTAAAAAAAAAATATTGAGAGATACAAGAGAAACAGAAAACAAGGATATGAAGTTATACTGAACAATTTAATTGACCAAGTTGGGAAAACGTGACTTCAAACTAGCCAACCTTAATGTTCTGTGTCTGGGGTCCAAATCTATTTTCAAAAGCATTTTCAACCAGGAGATGATCAAAATTCTGAATCAGTATTTCGTCTATCAGTCCTGGGTATATAATTGAGCCTTTTGATTCATTCCAAAAAACGGCCAAATTTATGTGGACCCCAGCTGAAGGCAGCAGGTGTGTAGAGATGGGCTGAGTGATTTTCTGATCAACAAAATAATAGATAAAAATTAAAATGCCTTGTTCCTTGTTATTTCCTTAGCCAAAGAGAACTGCACTTGAGGCTCATCATCGCATAGTTTAATTTGGGAATTAAATTTACTTGGCAAAAAAAAGAGGGTCGGGCAAAATGGGGGAACAAATTGACAGACACAGCGGGCTACTAGGTACTTGTCATTTATTTCCAAATAGCTTTTAATGAGATAGAGAACCCTTTGGCCCAAGTATGTCAGGTTGAAGAGGGGATGATTTTAGTTTTTTTTCCTCTATGAGTGGCCCAGGAGGTTGGCAGTTGAGGTAGTGTTGTTGGCCCGCGACTACAGTTTTGGTCGGCATATTTTTTTTACAGGGGCCAAACCCCTCTTGCTTTATTAATGTGAAGTAAATTGATTCTCTGGTTGGAGAGAGCTGGCTGGGAGATTCTCTATGGAGATCACTATTGGGCTTGTGGTCAATTGGGCAAATTGGTTTATTTAGTGGGAAACGATCCACTAGGACACAGCTTGGTGACTTGATTGTTCATTTCTGATTTGGGAGTTAGTCATTTGGACAAACGAAAAGGAGCCACAATCGCCAATAGGATGATAGTCAGCTACATCAAATCATCATTAATGGATTGGACAGTTTTTTTTTTTTTTTTGAATGACTTCCAAGTAAGTTTCCTAACTATGTATTTGAAGGTAACCTATTGTGCAAAATGCAGTTTTTCATGTTTTTTCAACATTCATATGTATGCAATTTGTAAAAATTCACAATACCGGTAATTACTTGCTGTCTTGCTATAATAATTTCGAAAATAAATTCAAAATCTATTCTCTTTTATGCAGTGAACTATTTTGTTACTTCATAAGAATCATCAAAATTCCTTTAGTTTTTTTTTGCCATGGCCTTAAACATCCCCAACATATTCCTTAGTTATTGGATCAACTATCTCATGGAATGGGCGTGTCTTCCCCAAAGTTTAATTCAAAGTTGTATTGGTCACATGTTTGCAAAAATAACGTTTTAAATGCAGTGAAATTAAAAAAGGGGTCATCACTCACTCTGTCATTCACTATGCAGATTACTGGAACCTGAATAAATATTAGTGATTTAAAAACAGACATCCCTTAGGACGGTGATGCTATAAAAACAGTCATAAAAAAATGGCATTCAAATATAAAAGTGCATAGAAAGTGGTGCAGAAAGAGTGGCAGTTATATCCCTGCCATGCTTCATATTGTTTCTCTCACTGAGTAAAAAGTGCTGGTGATGGAGTCAACTGGAGTCGACCCCCTGCATGGGTAAACATTGAAAGGTTCTTGTGAGGCAGTGTTCTGCTTAGTAGCTGAATCAGCAGCAGGGTCACACGCATAGTGGGAAGAGGATCACATCAAATCAGTTTTATTTGTATAGCCCAATATCACAAAGAGACATTTGCCTCAGTGGACTTTACATTCCATACAGTATGACACCCTCCCTCTGCCCTTAGAACCTTAGCTCGGCTGAGAAAAAACTCCCAGTAAAAAAACCTTTATTGGGATTAAACAATTGACAAACCAGGATATGGTCCATGTAACACAAATAAAAAATAAACGGCCGATTTGATTTGGGTCTTTGGTCTCGGTTCGCTTTTGCCTCCGGGATTGGAACAGATTTGATTCAGTGCTGGGGCCGTGGTTCCCCCCCTCAACGCAGATGTGTCATAGCTAGTTTGGGTCCCGATAAGGAGACACACACACACACACACACACACACACACACACACACACACACACACACACACACACACACACACACACACACACACACACACACAAACACACCGCTGGCTAACTTGCTATTGGGCTGATCTGGGGCCAGCTGTTTTTTGAACCTCACCCTTACCACACATGCACACACAGCTTCAACAATACAGCATTTAAACGCGCCTCAGAACAGAACATGAAAGAGCGTGACACGCGTAACCCCTTTCTCATCAAATCATTTACATTTAAATCCAAGCGCCTTGATTGTCGACAGCCAGGCCAATGGGATCACACTGATTGTGTTTGGGTGACGAATAACAAATTCAATAGACCACTCTATCGGTGCCACTGTGTATGCCATGGTGTGTCTGTGGATGGCTGTAACTTTAAATTCAAATGTGCTTCTGTATAAGGCAAGGCAAGGCAAGTCAAGTTTATTTCTATAGCACAATTCAGACACAAGGCCATTCAAAGTGATTTACAGGGGCAAGATTAAAATACATAATACATACGGTAAGTATAGCATAGAGCCGACTGTTTGTTCTAGAGGATGGGATTATTGCTCCCGCTAGTCACACGTGATTTTGAGTGGATCAAAAGCATCTGTGACACACTTTCAAAAAGACCCATTTTATAGTTTTAAAACTACATGGTCGGGGCGCTCCGGTGGTGTAGTGGATAGAGCGAGTACCATATTGGCTCTGGCCTTCATTGCAGTGGTCGCGGGTTCAAATCAGACCCCTGCACCTTTATTGCAGGTCATCCCCCCTCTCTCTCTCTGTCTCCCCATTTCAACTCTGTACTATCTAAAAAAGCTTGAAAATGCCAAAAAATAATCTTTAAAACTGCATGTTGGCATTTGCAGCTGATGTAATGTTAGCACCACAAGATTAGCGTACACCTTCCCCATGTTGTATCACCTTAGGTCACCCTGTGTTCCAATCCAAATAATTCCATACTATTTAGTATGCCAGACAAATATGTCCAAAGTCATGAATCTCAAATGCAGTTTACCAAAAATGTCCACATGCCCTACTACATCCAATTGCATTTTGCAGTATGCACACAGGCATGTATGTAATAGAGTAAAAAGAAAAGATACAACCCCGGAAAAAATTAAGAGACCAGTCTGGATTTTTCCTAAATCTTTATCGCTACATTACTTACATTACATTATTGAAAATGCTCTAAAGGACAATGTTTTTATTGTGAATTTGGTAGAAATGTTGTCAATTGTTAATTGTACTCAAACATATGCCCTCTAAAGAGTAAAACAAGAGACACTGAACATTTGGAGTGGTCTCCTATTTTTTTCCAGAGCTGTATGTGATATGGGACTGCCCATGGAAGTCAGTTTTCAACAGACACTCTCCTCTCTCTCTCTCTCTCTCTCTCTCTCTCTCACTCCCCCTAACTAAGGGCACACAACCTTATAGCAACTCTCCAGCATTGCAATGAGCATGTGCAGACAGACAGACAGACAGACAGACAACAACTAACCGCTGACTGATAGATAGATAGAGGGCCGGTGTCCTGGTACATCATGTTCTCTGCTGCCTGATAATTGCTCTTTGTCCAGCTTGTATTGGCTGCTTTCATTTGGAGATGGCTTTAGTTGCTGTAGTTGCCACAGACTCTTGATTGCCTTCCTGTGAGCATTTGTCTTGTGCCGAGGCAACAGACTGCTTCATGGTAGGATTTCTGCATAATAACCACATTGGCGTAATAACACTCCATCACTCATGTTTGGTTCCATGTTAGGATGTGTGCCCTGCCAAACCCCCCCACCCCCTACTCCCCTACCCCCTCCCCCCCCTTTCCTCTAGTCTATGCCATGGTCTGTTCTTCCAATTCCAATCCAATCTCTTTTTTCTGTTGAGCGCATCATTAAATATTTTCAATTCACCAGTCTCTCTAATAACCAACATGAGTGCACTCCCAAGCTTGCTTTGCCTTAGTTGCTCTTGGTTTTTTTTAGTGAGATGTTGTTGGTTACATTCAAGCCATTGGAAAACAAGTAAACACAACGTTGATAAGACCTATCAGCTCCAACAAAACGTTATTTTTATTTCTCAGTATGGCAACGTTTACAAACTGGTGCCCCCCCCCACCCCCCCCTCCCTGACACCGGTGCAGGAGCTCAGAAAAATCCCAAGAGCCCAATAAATGCTTCAGTTGTTGATTCTACTGCTAAGAGAAAACCTGGATGTACAGCAGAAGGTATAAAATCCATGTGCCATCACTGAAGGCTTTACCTCATGTAGATGCACCGACAGTGTTGTAATTACTCAGAATCCCTCATGGGGGGCGACAGAAGTTACCCACTATAGCTTTAAGCAAACGGCTTAACATCAGAAATATACAGTGAAGATGTCGCCTCCCATTCTTGTTGGGTGACATCTTTCCTTGTTTATCCTCACGCTTTGAATTCCAAGGTTGACGTGATGATATTTAATTGAATTATTCCCCATGGAGGTGCCACTCCTGTCAGTATTATTATTATTATTATTATTACAAACTGTTTATCACTATGTCCCCCCCCCCACAATGTCCTTCCTTTAGATCCTTCTCATTTCGCCTGTCATTTCCCCCTATAATGTGATTCACAAGTAAGACGGGACGCCTTTGATTATGAAAGACTTCTGAAGGGAGCAATCTCGGAAAACTGTAACTGTTTCATTTATCGTATGACATGTGTGGAAAGATTTACTGCTTCATACACTAATGCACACACACACACACACACACACACACACACACACACACACACACACACACACACACACACACACACACACACAGTACTGTAACATGGGTGAGCAGCTGGCATGGTTTACATTCTCCAATTAAAATCATCTCTCCAAATGAAACAGCTTTATGTATATACAAATGGTATATCTCCCCTGCAGTAAAATACAGTTAAATGCCTACGTTTAAAGACAGCCTATAATTTAGTAGATTTTTTATGTATTTCTATCTGATAGCTTGAGGGGAAGATAACCACGTGGCATGAGTAGCTAAACATCTATAGCTTTTTGAATCTACAGTGAAGGAGCTGATTCACTGAGTGAGTAACACACTGTGACACATGCACACGCTTTGAATCTGATATTTCCGTAACATGGGATTTTTATTTTAGAATTCACTATTGGTCTTAGGTCTGGTTCTCTCAAAATGGCTGTTTTCTGAGTGTTCGATATGAACACTATACGGTTATGAAAGGCAGGTTTTTGCTACGCAGGTGTTGTATTATTCTAAACGTTTGTAGTTATCTAAACTCTAATATGGCAACAATTATTAACCTTTTTTTTTGCCAGTTGATAAGACGTTGGGAATGCTGTTGTTCTCCAGGGAGGTAATGGCAAATGCTGATTTAGAGCAAACAAAACAGTAGGAAACAATGGTTGACCCCATTACAGATCTACAAAATCCACAATCCATCAGTTGAAGTGGATGTCTGGAAGGCCAATTCTGGTCACATTTCTACTTGTCTTTTTTCATTGTTTAATCAAATCAAATCATTCTATTTTTGATTTTATTTAATCATATATAGGGGAAGGTGGGGTGATTTGTGCATTTTGGAAGTTGCAAAACCCCTTGTTTCTAGAAAACCGTGGAAGAAATTGGAAATGTGACCACATATTTAAGAAGAGCCATCCATTTGACTCATCCTGTAAAGAAGGGAGACACAAGGAATAAGATATAAGCACATTTAAGCTCAAAAAACTGTATTTTGCCTTTCAAAGTAAAATTTCCATGATCAAGGTTTTTTGATTATTGTGTCTGAACAATTATAGACACGTTTGAAAACATTTGACACATGTTTTAGTGCTTTGGTATGCTACACTTTGAGTCTATATAGTTAGCACAATGTCAACCCTAAATTGCTGCATCATGCCTATTATCCAAAATTCTGGGGATGGGGTGATTTGTGCGCAAGGGCCTGGGTGAGTTATAAGTAAGTAAGTAAGTAAAATGTATTTATAAAAGCACATTTATGACAGTTTGCACTGTCCAAAGTGCTGTACATAGTGCATTCAGTAGGTAAACAATGAAGGTACAATAACAATAACCAAAATAAAAGACGTAAAGCCCATACATCCACATAAACACAGATAGTAGTGCAGAGGTAATATAGTTAATGGGGAGGAAACACCAGGGTGTACATATGGGTTTTGAGCCTTGATTTAAAGGCAGAAATGTAGGGGGAATCACATTTGTCAGGTGGCAGTTGGTTCCACAAGCACGGAGCAACTAGTGCAAAGTACATTTCTGAGAGTTGTGCCAGTGGCATGGCTGTATACGCTGGTCACCAAAAGAAAGTGATTGTCTACAGTAGCTCAGAAGAGAGTGACATCTCAATTCCACTTAACGACACCACTGATGAGAGTTCAGATGGCCAGAAAGATGATGATGGTGACTTTGTCATTGTGACACAATGACAACTTTTTTTCCGAAAGCTATATTTCTTAAACAGTTTATTCCAGATCCAAAGTTTTTATTGCCAGGGATGCACAACATCCTGAAATATATGTACATATTTGAGTTGGAGACATAACTGTCAAGGCCTCACTTTAAAATCACTTTGAGTAAAAAGTTGCACAAATCACCCCACCTTCCCCTATAGCCCAATTTCACAAATGTACATTTGCCTCAGTGGGCTTTACATTCCATACAGTATGACACCCTCTGCCCTTAGACCCTTAGCTCGGCTGAGAAAAAAACTCCCAGTAAAAAACCCTTTACCGGAATATTTTTTTTTTAGAAATCTCAAGGAGAGTTGACAAAGTAAGGGATCCCTTTAATCACATTGATTAGAGAAAGACATCAGTTATATTATATTTATATCTCATTGCGCATAAGAAACAACAAGTGATTTAGGATATATGAGATATCCCAAAATCTTGATATTTGAAAAGTATTTTAACTTACTGTCAATCACT
>NC_137230.1:34704658-34712158 GCF_949987685.1 Ammodytes marinus
CTTAAACACCCCCTAACACCCCCCACCCCACAACAAAATTTAAATAATGAAAAGCTGACTTGAGAAGTACACCCACCCACATGGCACCATTGTACCTCTTAACCCCCCTCTTCCCCCCCCAAAAAAAAGCCCTGAAAATCTTTAAAGATCCCGAAAAACCCTCACCTCCCGGAGTTCCTTGGCCACATCCTTGAGTTCGATGAGGATCCCTTCCAGCTGGTTGATCACCATCTTCATGTGGCTGCGGATGCGTTCTCTGGGGCTGGCCGTCTCAGAGGTGTCCCGGGCCGGAGCTCTGCTGACGGACATCCTTTACAGGGCGACGTGGGGCCAGTGGCGCGGTGGCTGAGGTGGTGGTGACGGGGGAGGGGGGGCAGCCGATTTGGGGTCCATGTCTTTGGCTACCAGGAGCCTCCTCGGTGCTGCTACTGATCCGACGAACAGGGGCCCCAGCCAGCACGCAGGGAGACCTCAACATCTTAAAAGCACCAGGGCAGCCGAAACAACAACACCTCCTTGCCACACCACGGTCACACCACTACCATTCTGACTCTGACATCCATGACCACCTCCTCCTTCTTCTTCTTGCCCTCTTCCGGTAGATACGTCCGAGAAAAACGTGGAGAAAATTTGCATCGGGAAAGACGTTGAAAGACGCTGTAAATCCATGGGAAAGAAAAGTAAGAAGCTAAATATATAACGGGGGCCAAAAAAGCTGGTGTGAAAACTGTTACATAATCACATTGAGCCAACTCATCATCATCATCATCATCATCGTGTCAGTACTACAGTATGTTTTTTTTTAGAAATAGTTCCAGAGGAGATGCTGCTATTTTAAAAACGCCTGTCTATACGAGAGAGAGATTTTTCCCCTCTTCCACTTGTCCTGTGGTACAATCGCATCTGAAACACAGTGACATAATGGCAGGCTTAACATACAAAAGTGAAAGCAGAGAATGGCTTCATCAGTGTTTCAATAGAGAAAGCTACCCAGCATAGATAGAAAAATAGAAGAACTCCCAGCTGTGACTCGATTTTCTTCAAAAAACTAACAATGGTGTTCTACATTATTTTGCCAGCTGGGACGAGATTTTACCTTCTAAATATAGTCCCTCAGTGAGATCTTTTCATGAGAGTAAGGACAGATCCTTGTTTGGAAGAACAAGAGGAAGGGGGGGGGGGTATTCCTTAGTTGCTCAGTTCCTCTGAATTCAGTTTGGTGCTACGTCCTCCGAGGAGAAAAAAATTCAAAGATTGTCAGTAGAAACTCACATCAAGATAAACTTTGCGTCAGATCCAATTCTTTCTTGGCAGATGACGCCTTACTCGTGCTGTCCTTCATTTCTCTTCCAATAAAAATAATAGAGAAAAGGTAGGTAGGTAGGGTGGGTGGGTGTGGGTCTTTTTTCTCACAGCGAGTCCAATCTCCTCTGCCTTAAAGCAAAGGCTTATTCCAGGTGGCGTGGGATCAGAATGAATTGATTTCCAAGCCAGGCGAGAACGTGAGCTGCGATGAGAATTTGTGGAGGGATGACCAACAAATCACGGGTGCCCGATTTATGACATAGTTCCAAACGGGTTACGAGTAGCAACCTTCCCACTAGGAATTTTTTTGGGGGGGTTTCAGCTTCCCGTCTTATCCAAGTCTTGTCTCCGAAAAAATAACACTGACCCTCAGGAAGTCCACAGGGGTGTGCCCGAAAAAAGAGAGAAAAAAATCCCCAAGAAGAGTCGAGAAAGAGAGAGAGAGATGGAGAGAGAAAAAAAGAAAGGATTCTCTTCTCTCCTTCAGTTGTTGCTAAGGGAACCCGCTCTGGTCTGTGCCTCCCCTTCTTGTGCTGTGATTGGATAATTATTTTACTTCTTATCCTCTGTGTAGTGGATGTTTTTTTTATTTTAGCTCCGTGCCATCCAGCAGGACGAAATGATAAATCCTACGAACGCTTCCCACATGAGAGGACGAGCGGCGGAGGCAGAGGAGAGGGGTAGAGCTGCCAAATCTCGCCAAATCCGGGGCGATGTCACTGCCATGGGGTGCGCTGGCCAATCACACATGGCACCTGGACAGACGGCAAAGAAGAAAAAGCTTATTCTCACTTATTCACATGAATAATCCCTACATTTCTTGCTTGCACAGCCTTGATTTTATTTTTCTCGCAAAATCCTCGCAGCGTACAAAATGGAACACACATAGACTGTAGTGGAGTGAAAAAGAGAATCTGAAATGGACATAAATGAACTACGCTGATGATATGGTGCTGTCGTTAGAATGCATCTTCTGCCTTAAAAAGCACTCGCCTCAACCTCCACACACACACGCACACACACACACACACACACACACACACACACACACACACACACACACACACACACACAGACACACACACACACACACATGGACAAGAAGACACACACACACACACACACACACACACAGACAGAGGCAAGTACACACACACACACACACACACCTACTCACCTTTCCTGTGCATCACTTCTTTGCTGTTGCTATGCCCAGAGCCTCACTGTCCACGCACAGCCGGATCATTCAAGCAACAACACACAACCCGCTGGCTCAATACAGCCAGACCAGACCCACCGTAGCACACACACTAACATCTTCTCCTCTCGCCCTTCTCTGCTGCTCTCTCTTCCGTCTCTCTCTCACACACACACACTTTCTCTCTCTCTCTCTCTCCTTCTCTCTACCTATATCTCTCTCTCTCACACACACACACACACACACACACATGCACTCCCTCCCTCCCTGTACTTACTGTCTTGACAGAAGGGGGGGGGAGACGCGTTTATCACCGGGGGTTATTTCACTCTTTGGCTCATCGGAGGAGGAGGTGTACAACTGTAGGATGCATGGGATGGGGAACGTTGAAAAAAGCCCCTGATCGCACACTCTCAAGAAAAGCTAGTAGATGATTTAAAAACAACCCCAGACCCCGGCGAAGGTTTAGAAAAAGCTCTTGAGTCTTGATTCAGGCTTGTGTTGCGTATACGCGGCCACCCGTCACTCAGATAATAACTCTTCTTGTGCTGAAAAAAACCCGCCACCCGTCAAACCCCCCTCCACCACCCTTCAGCGTCCGCCTGCATCAGGGTATAGGCAGAGCAAGCACACAGCAGAACACAGCAATGTATGTGCAAAAAAAAAGGAGCAGTGTGTTATGTCTATGTCTATGACAGCCTCTCCCTTGCTTGAGTCTATCTAGCCTGATGCTCTCTCTCTGTCTCTGTCTCTCTCTCTTTTTGCTCTATCCCCTATTCTCTCCGTTCCCCCGTCTCTCTCTCTCTCTCTCTCTGCCTCTTGCCTGTGTCCTCGCCGACTGCCGGATGAAGCCGAGCTGATGCCAGAGTTTATCGTTGGGGGGGCTCCGCGCGACTGCCAGCAAAAAAAAAGCTCGGTGGAGGAAGGAGGGGGCTTTTAAAGGCACAGTGTATATATACCGCCACAGTCCCCTCCCTATATCCACTCTGCACTCACTCACTATCGCTATCACTATCTCCCCCCCCTCTCAACACTGCCTATCTAGCCCCCTTTGAAACAGTCCTATCTATCGGTGGGTGTTATCACTTGTTTAAATCGAAATGAAGTGTTCTCCACTGCACATACAGGGAGTGACAAGTGTGGGGGGCTCGTCCAGGAAAAAAAAATCATGGCTGTTACATCATTAATATACAAAGCAGGTTGGTGTTTTGATGACCTCATCTGACTGAGACATAAATAGGAAAGGGAGGAAGGGCCGGCATGACTTTTTCTGTTTTTCTTCTCCCATGTCCTTTTCTCTTCATCAACAATTTATTTTCTTTTCGACAACACAGCCCCGGCATAACCGCACCGGAGGTAATCACCCTAAAATGAAATGTGTGACTTTTTTTTCAAGATAATTTTTGGGCATTTGTATGCTTCATTAGACAGTTTGGAGAGAGACGAGATGAAATGGGGTCAGAGAGGGCAATGACATGCAGAGAACGACCACGAGCCAGATTTGAACCCGTGGTCTGCTGTGAAGAGGACTGAGCCCCTGAAAGTAGTTTTTTTGAAGGAGATATTGTAACACTAAGAAGTAAATTCATGATGACAACTTCTAAATAAATGCAAGGCCAGTTTCCAGGGAGAAGAAAAACAACATCTTATCTTATCTTAGGAACAGATAAGTGTAGCCGAAAAGCCATAAGCTCAGACAGTGCAAATCCTTGGCATCAATTCTACAGAGAAATGCAGATTGCAGAGTGGATTCGCGTTAGGTAGAATCTTCCATGTGAGATGATTGATTGATTGATTGATTGGTTGGTTGGTTGATTGATTGATTGATTGATTGATTTCTTTCTTTCTTTCTTTCTTTCTTTCTTTCTTTCTTTCTTTCTTTCTTTCTTTCGAACATGCAAGCAATACAAAAAAACAAGTTTAAATAGTAATAAATGAATAAATAAAATATATATTTTTAAAAAAATGTAATAAAAAACAGACACACTTTCTATATGCTCAAAAGAGATGAATTTGTTTCGCTGGTCCTCCGTGGGTTTCCAACTACCAGGATCACAGATGTTGTGCCGACGTTGTATACGGCTAATTGGAGGGAATGTTCTCGCACCATAATAAATTCCCTTTTTTGCGCGATTAATAATTAATAATTGATCGAGTTTGGGCCTTTTAAAAAACATAATATAGAAACACTTCGTATTCTAAGTACACACAGTCACATATTGTGTCAACTTTAAGACCTAGGGCTTTGTTTAAATTTTTAATACGTCGTCAGAATTCTGAGGCATATTGCATTCCTTTGCTTTTATACGTGGTTTGCTGCAGCGTTACACACATACTGGATGCTTCTCACACACACTCACACACACACACACACACACACACACACACACACACACACACACACACACACACACTGCTCCCTCCGACAAACAGGTGTCCTTGAGGATGTTTTCTTTTGTAGCTCCATTGCTAAGTCTCTCTGCACATATGGGAGGCTCCCTTTCTTAGCACATAGCAACAGTTGGCAGCAGTTTTTTGTGCAATATTTGCCTTCATATGATGACTTATTTATTAGGGCCTATTTATGCCCTTTTAAACCTGCAGTGTGTAGAATTTCGGGTTATATTTCCTAGCAGATTTTGTAGAAAACAATTATAATATCCATAAGTACGTTTAATCTAGTGCATAATAGCTGAATATTTTTTTCATAATTATAATTTTTTTCCTTAGAAAGGGTCTCATATATGTCCATATTTCTCCATACTTTGGACCAAGGCCTTGTCACCGCCATGTTGGAAGTGTCATAGTTGGAATGTCATCTGGTGTGTTGTTTAAAATTTTGAATTGCTCTTGTCCTTGAAGGCCACTGTAGCTTCTGTTATTATTCGAAAGGGGTGGGGTTACCCAGGGAGCGTTGCATTCTAGAACTTAGTCATATTACACACTGCACCTTTAAGTGAATAGTTCAACATTTAAAAAAAATGTTTTCACTGTCAAGCTTAAGAAAAGGCGACAAAAATTGTTCATGTAACTGTGTGTCCATTTTTTTTATAGAAATGGGCAAATGTCTCTCATCCAGGATTAGCTTAGCTCAAACACTGGTAGTAGTCAAGGGGAGCAAGTCAACGATACACTTTACAACATCAACTAAATGCTCCTGTGTGCTTGTTGGGACTTGTTTATTTACCACATTGAGCCGCTGTGTTTATTTTTAACACGTTATGTCATTTGAGATGGCATAACAACAAGTGACATTTACCCATTTCTATATAAATAATGCACCCACAGTTACAGGAACACTTGCTGTCACCTTTTCATGAGTCGGAGAGTGAGGCAACAAGCTACAACGACATTTTTGAACTATCCCTTTAAATGCTGCTAGTTGGAGTGTTTTTTTGCTGTTGTACATACAATATAGATCTATCTATCTATCTATCTATCTATCTATCTATCTATATCTATCTCTCTCTCTCTCTCTCTCTCTCTCTCTCTCTCTCTCTCTCTCTCTCTCTCTCTCTCTCTCTCTATCTATCTTGTATTTGGCTATCCAGGATGTATTCAATAGAGCTCTCTCCCCCAAAAAGAAGTGAATGCAGACTAAATGACCTCTCTATGGAAAAAGGCCAAGGTGCACGGCACAGATAGCTGCATGTCATATCAGCGATGATACCTTCATCTGAAATGGAATTGGATTATTTCCCTCCCAGTAAAAAATATATGTAGGTATATATATTTTTTTAAATGCAAAGGCTGTCCCTGACTCGTGAGTTTTTACTAGGAATCTGGAGGGGTTCCAGAAAAACATTGGTCCCACTTAATATTTCTGCCTTTGGATTTATTGTGCCACGCCGGTTTTTATGAAGACGTTTTATAGAAGGTAATTTTTTTTTTTTCCTGGTTCGGGCACAAGCTCACACACAAGCACAATGATGCATACACACAGTAATACACACAGAGGCACACACACACCCCAAACACACAAATACATACAGGCACACACAAATACACACAGGCACAGACCTACACACACACATACACACGCGCGCGCACACACACACACACACACACACACACACACACAAATACATACTGGCACAGACCCACACACACACACGCACACACATACACACACACACACACACACACACTCAAACTCAAGTACACACACATATAAAACCAGGCTGGGCATTCCTATCTAAGAGGAAACTATATTGGTAATTTGGTACCATAAGAATAAAGTCCCCGGGAGGGATTTTATATGGCTTGCATTGTCTACCTCCCAATAAGCTATCATACTCCTACTTATTTGATACAGCAGGGATCAACGGCCTTTATTTTATTGCTGGTCTGTTTTTTTCTTAGCTTGCCTTTTCTCCCACAGTGGCTGGCTGGGGTTAACAGCCACTCATACAAAACAACCACACAATTTATTTTCTATAACAAAGTGGAGGGCAGGCGAATATACCAAACGATCAATACATTTACTCCTGCTATCCGCCCTGGCTCAACACAGCTGACACGGGTATGATTACCTAAAATGAACTTTGGGAGAACTTTGACATATTTAAGAGTCTACGCAATTATGACAATTTGATTACAGGTGCTCCGAGGAAGTTTGGAAGGAAAAGCAGTAATGTGTTTTACTGGGGTGCTCCGGTGGCGTAGTGGATAGAGTGCGTACCATATTGGCTCCGGCCTTCGTTGCAGTGGTCGCGGGTTCAAATCCGACCCGTGGACCTTTTCTGCAGGTCACCCCCCCCCCCTCTCTCTCTCTCTCTGTCTCCCCATTTCAACTCTGTACTATCCACTAAAGCTTGAAAATGCCCAAAAATGTGTGTATGTTGTAATGTTTTTTTACAACGCAAGCTGTAGTTCCTGTGTGAGTGTACCCATGACAAAGACAGTAAGAAAAACTATGTAAAAATAGCATCTTGTGCACTGATGGTCTGGTTTGCTGTTGATGGTCTCGTTTGCTGCTGATGGTCTGGTTTGCTGCT
>NC_137230.1:34724658-34739015 GCF_949987685.1 Ammodytes marinus
TGCTGTTGTGACAAACCTCTTATTCCCATGACGACAATACCATCAAGACAGCTGAAGTGAAATGCCATGAAGAAAAAATAAATACCTACTGTCTACTATATACTAAATAATGTGGATGTTTTTATTGATGGGTCCTATATAGCATTTTCCTAATGACCCTGTGTCACTCTTTCTTTCTCTCTTGCGCTCGCTCTCTCTTTCGCACACACACACACACACACACACACACACACACACACACACACACACACACACACACACACACACACACTCACTCACTCACTCACTCACTCACTCACTCACTTACACTCTCTCTCTCTCTCTTTCTCTCTCTCTCTCTCTCTCTCTCTCTCTCTCTCTCTCTCACACACAAACACACACACACACGCACACACACACACACACACACACACACACACACATGTTATGACTTATGAGAGAAATCCTGGCGCTATACGTTTACAGGGTTGTGTGTTGTGTAAATGACAGTTACACAAGACATGCTGATTTGCATATAAAAGCTGTCAGTCAATAAAAATACATTAAAGTGTATACATTCTTTACTATGTGCCTGTGCCATCTATTGGATGGTGTGGATACCAATAACTGCTATGCATCAAAGAGTCTGAAATAGAATGCCAATATACATATGTAAATGTTTCAATCGTTTTGTTTTTTCTTCTCTTCACTTGTTGTGTATTTGATGTTTTTGCATTGAATATTTTGTTTGTATTGTTGTTTTGAATTTGTTTTGACTCAACGTCATTGAAAATGAGGGTCACCCCTCAATTGGTCTCTCGAGGATAAATAAAAGTTAAATGAAATGAAATGAAATTTAACACCACTTTCTATTAATGCAATAGTTAATCTTCAATCCTAACGTTGACAGTAGTGAAAATGGAAATGCTGTACATTAAAGGTGCAGTCAGTGATTCTGGAGAATGCTTGCTTGTTGTCAAAATAATTGTTTTGTCAAAATCATTGAATGTCTAATCACTATCTGCGATCTGTCTGTACTGTGTGCTGAAAAAAAATCTGGTATAAACTGGTATAATGTAACCAAAAAATATATTTAAACAAAGGGGGCCCTATATAGCAACATAACAGTTTACGGAACCTAGGCTATGTATGAACACTTGAGTTATTTTTCAGCACGCCCACACAGTACGTACAGGTAACAGAATACGAGTAAACATTCACTGATTTTGACAAAAGAGTAAATTTCGACAACAAGCATTCTCCAGAATCACTGACTCTACCTTTAACTGTACACCCATTGGTCCCTTCATTACATGTGACTTTGGTGTGATGCGTATTGACCCTTGAGACTGTTTTTTCTTAATCAGCATCGACAGAGTCCTGTAGCATTACATCAGACCCAAAACCCTCCAGGTGACGGCTAATGATGCTAATGATGCTAATGATGCATTTGTAATTCCTCAAGAGAAGTCATTAGTAGCTTCAAATATTTATGGTCTAAAGTAGGGAAGATGTGTTCAGTGTTAGGGGACATTGTGGGATCAGATCAAATGTGCCAGTGAAAAAAATATGAATATGAAAATGTATCGTCATCCAGGGGCTGAATTATGTATACAGAAATAGCTTAAGGTTGAGTGACTGCAGGCAGAAATGTAATTTTTGTTAAGCACTGGTCAGTTTGAGATGTTTGTGGCTATTTCGCTTCCATAACATGTCTTCTTTCATAGTAGTATACGGTCCGAAATGTACATTAAGGTGTGTATTTGACTAAACCTTGTCTGTTTGCGTCTATATATATCCCCTATACAACCAACTTTAACAGCCAATATGTCAACATTATTATTTTTCTCAAAGTTACGCACTATGTTACTTTGGATGTGTCGGAGAAGGGAACACATTCTTAGGTATATTCTCTTGACTGATTAAACTTTCACCTTGGAACATTGGATCCCTGGAACACTGTTTGAAGTAAGAAAGCTACCTTGAATGTTGACATGTTACTGTTGTACAGCTTTTACAGCAGCAGGACCCACAGTTTTGGCTTACAAAGATATTCTAGTCTAACGTTTGGTTCCAGGTGCCTCAAATTATTGTGTTATGATTCGATGATATAGTTATTCAATAATTAAGTGTAGCATAAAGTAGGTTTTGTAAACTAACTGCAAACTCTTCAAATGTTTTAAGCACTGGTCAGTTTTGAGATTTTTAGTTAGTTTGCTTCAATTACATGTCTACTTTCATACTAATATTGATAATGGGTCCAAAATGTACATTGAGGTCTTTATTTGACTAAACCTTGTCTGTTCGCGTCTGAATATTTCTCCTATACAACCATCTTTAACCGCCAATATCTCAACATTACGTTTTTTTTTTTCAACACTCACTCCAAAAATCGCAACAAATAAAGCTCTAACATCAACTTCACTTTGCACAATACGTATTGGCACTACACTGAAGGTTAGTACAGACAGATGCTATGGTAAAAAAAAATAAAAAAATAAAAAATGTGCAGTACATCTTTAATTCTCTGAACCAACATCTCAACCTCTAAAGCACTTTTTGCCTGTTTTAATTCCTCAAGAGAAGTCATTAGTAGCTTCACATATTCATGCCGGTATGCAGAGATGTATTCAGGCAGAGTATAAGGGGGAACATCTTTGGGAACAGATACGAAAAAAAATATGAATATGAAAATGTAGCATTTTGAATTATTCAGCTGGACCCTGCTGCCTTTGCTAGACAGCCACTCTTGTATATTGTGCCTACGGGAGAAGGGGTAGCAGGGTAGTTTAGTAGGCAGACTGCATGTGTGTGTGTGTGTGTGTGTGTGTGTGCGCGCCCAAGTTCCTTTTTCCTAGAATGTCATGGTCTGGAATCCAACAGGAGAAAACAGCAGATTGCCATCTCCCTCCAGTTAGCGTTTGGTCGAGTAAGTTGCAGTGGAGCGGCTACACATTGCCTTGCAACTCGTTTAGTTCATTATGATCTTAGAATTAGACTCATGATCTCACTAATTTTTTTTTCATTTTTAAAGATTTGTTTTGGGGCATTGTTCCCTTTATTTGACATATTTGAAGAGACGTAGATGAAATGGTTTCCAACCACGAGCACCCCCACCCCCCTCACTTATTTTTTTTTTTCAAATTAAAATTATTTTCTTTAGTAAGGGAAAGTGTGCATCAATTAACATTCACATACAGTAGGGAAAAAAACTCATGTAAATGCTCTGTAGTTATAGGTTAAAAGCTAGTTTTCGTCTGCAGCACGTGAACCCTAACTCAACCTCCCCTGTTGTTAATAACCATCCCTAAGTGAAAAACACATACAAATACAAATGCATCTACACCAGATAAAAGCACATTACATATTTCTCGTATGTACATATTACATTATAGTCTAATAAACATAAATCTATACATATATAACACATCAAAGGAAACGCTCTTGCTTTGCCTTTTCGCTTGTGGAAATAGTTCCTTTTGTGATGAACGGTTATGCGATATTCAAATTGGCATTATTTATTTTATGCGAATATGCAGAAGATGATGCAAACTATCTACTGCTGAATAATTAATGATTAGTTTGCAATAAAAACAACTGTGTGTGTGTGTGTGTGTGTGTGTGTGTGTCTAAAATATCCCCATGTATCTACAACTATTGCTGTTCGTATCTATTTAATTTGTTGTTGAACACACACGACTTCAAGAGAACCACAGCACCACCAGATGCACAATATTAAATTCAGGAATAATACAAATAAGTCTGTGTGTGTGTGTGTGTGTGTGTGTGTGTGTGTGTGTGTGTGTGTGTGTGTGTGTGTATGTGTGTGTGTGTGTGTGTGTGTGTGTGTGTGTGTGTGTGTGTGTGTGTGTGTGTGTGTGTGTGTGTGTGTGTGTGTGTGCGTGTGTGTGTGTGTGTGCATGCATGTGTTTGCCTGCGTGTATGTGTGTGTGTGTGTGCATGCATGTGTTTGCCTGTGTGTGTGTGTGTGTGTGTGTTCGCGCGCTTGTGTGTTTGTGCGTGTGCATACTGTATCCTGTTATTCAGATTTTTAAATGTTACTTTATTTCCCCAAAGCATCAGTTGAGCCTTTGATTTACTGACACATTGTAATTAATAGAAAACTAATTTGGCACAGTGCAGAGCTGTAAAGAAAGTAGCTCCGACCACAGTATCTATGGCTACTGTGGACTTAACACTATCGCTTATATTCATTCATTTATCTGAACCAAATTAAAAATCATAATTACCTGGGTCGTGGAAGTCGGGTCGTAATTTTTTTAGCCATTAAAAGTTTTAGGACTTTTATTGCTCAATTTGGACCATAAAGAGCTGACTTTCGTGATCCCCTTAGTTTCCGATTAATCCACCAGCATGATGCAATGTTTGGCTGTTGGTGAAATACATAACAGCTATTGGATGAATGGCTACAACAGTTGACATATATATATATGTATCCATGAATCCTATTGGGTAATATGTTGCTGAAGACTCACGTTTGTTGCATTGGCCTTTAACACAAGTTGAGACTTTGACACTATGTTGTTTTGTATTGTATCTTGTGCAGCACTTCGGTCAGCTGATGTTGTTTTTAAATGTGCTATAGAAATAATTTTGACTTTGACTTAATGACTTTGTCGACACTTTAACTTGTCTGGTATTGTCAAGTCAATAAGAGTTTTTCATTTGTGTTTTTTTTTGACAAATGTCCCAAAAACTAGTTGATAGATTACCAGATAATGAATTGTAATCATCTTGGTGATTATTTGAGTTTCATTGTTTAGGTGACTGTCGAGTAATTTTTTTTTTTAATTTAGGAAAAAATATCAAACTCCTTGGCTGGATTGGATGTTTGTCTTTTGACCAGCCCTCACAGCCTTGGTCAGTGACTCATTATTGACGTTTTTCCTTGTCCAATTTTGTTCGTTAAAAAAAATAATTCAAAAAGTGCGCTGGATTACAATGACTGAGCATGCCTGGAAGGTCCATATATCTAAATATCTGAAGCCACGGCCAAACTTTGAAGTGCTAAATGACAAATGTAAGCAGTGCACACACACACAAGCACACACACACACACACACACACACACACACACACACACACACACACAAGCACACACACACTCACACACACACACACACACACACACACACACACACACACACACACACACACACACACACACACACACACACACACACACACACACACACACACACACACACAAACACGCACTAACACAGAGACACACACTCGTCACTGACTCATCACAGTCTCTCAACATGTGTCAGACCAGCCAGCGTTCTCCATCTGTCTCCCCCTAGAGCGTAGCCAGCCATGTCCATCCCAGAGAACACACACACACACACACACACACACACACACACACACACACACACACACACACACACACACACACACACACACACACACACACAGGCAGAGGGTGAGAGAAAAAAAGTAATTCCCAAGACAAAGTGCGTTATGCCATGCAGCAACCGTTCCCCTTGAAAATGAGAACTCCATTCGTGGGAGCGGGGTAGTTTAGCAGACAGGCCGCTTGCCTGTGTGTGTGTGTCAGTGTGTGTGTGTGTGTGTGTGTGTGTGTGTGTGCGTGTGTGTGTATTTCTGTCTCAGTGTGTGTGTGTGTGTGTGTGTGTGTGTGTGTGTGTCTGTGTGTGTGTGTGTGTCAGAGAGGCTTGGAAACATATAGTCCCGGCTCGGACACACAGTGAGGTCTGTGTAAGTGTAGATAGTGAGAGGAGATCTGTCATAGTGAGACACATTCTGACATGATGTTGGTGTTATTTAATATTATAGAAGAACCAATACACACAGGCTGGAATAAGTTCACATGGACACACAAAGCCCCCTCAGACAGACAGTAATGTACATACAGCTCCGGAAATAATTAAGAGACCAGTCTTGATTTTCCTGAAATCTTCATCTCTACATTACTTATTGAACACACAGGCTGCAAGAGGTACACATGGGAACACAGTGTACCTCTTGCGGCAGTGGCGAAGTGGGTAGGGAGTCTGCCTCTGGAGTGCAGGGTCGGAGGTTCGATTCCCCGCCTACCCACATGTCGAAGTGTCCCTGGGCAAGACACTGAACCCCAAATTGCTACCGATGGTTCAGACAGCGCCTTGCTTGGCAGCTACTGCCATCGGTGTTTGAGTGTATGTATAAAAAATGTGTATTGTGAAGCGCCTGGTCTGTGAAGGGCGCTATATAAATAAAGCTTACTTACTTACTTACTTACTTACAAGCCCACAACAGATACAATTAGCAAGACAGAAGTTACCCAAAAGCTGAACTTGTGCTAAAGGCCAAAGTAATAACAACAGTTATATCTAACAAAATGTGTGTTTCATAACGTTATTCTCAAGTCACAGGCACATTTAAACATTTAACTAACTCAGCAATAAATGAAAAGTACGTCTTCAATACTTAACACAGCTGCTCTCAGCTGGCAGTTTTGGGGAAACAAAGAGTTCTCACGCCATGCATGTGCCACCCGCTATTCCTGATTCAGTCACACGCATACAAAGCTCACACACAAAGCAAATGGCAAAACAATAGTTCCCACTGTCCATGAGATTTCAATATGTAAAATGTGTTAATGCAGTGCGCTCCAGTGGCGTAGTGGATAGAGCGTGTACCATATTGGCTCCGGCCTTCGTTGCAGTGGTCGTGGGTTCAAATCTGACCTGTGGACCTTTATCTGCAGGTCATCCCCCCTCTCTCTCTCTCTCTCTCTCTCTCTCTCTCTCTCTCTCTCTGTCTCCTCATTTCAACTATGTACCATCTGATAAAGCTTGAAAATGCCAAAAAATTATCTTTGAAAAAAAAAATTGTAAATGCATGAAGCAGATATTAAGGCCGCCATCCACAATGCTAATGCGAGCGTGAAAAACATGGAGAGTGATGAGGAACTGGAAATCTTGCTTTTTGCATTGATTAAATACTATTAAAGGTGCAGTACACAGTTTAAAGGGATGGTGTTTAAATAATATTAAAGGTGCAGTACGCAGTTTAAAGGGATGGGGATTTGTTTACATTTGCAGACCCTTCAGTTACTCTACAAAACATATTTTATATGCAATTATTAGTATTGAAAAGTTATATCATTATACATCAAAACTAAATTATTTTGAGACACCTGGAACCAAACGTAAGACTAGGAATATGTTTGTAAACCAAACTGTGGGCCCTGCTGCTGTAAACAACAACAGTGAAACAGTAACTTTTCAGGAAGCTTTCTAACTTCAAACAGTGTTCCAGGGATCACATTTTCCTGTGAGGAAAGTTTGTTCATTCAGTTATGAGAATATACATTAGAAAACCTTCACTTCTCTGACACACCTAAAGTTACACACTGCACCTTTAAAGACACATACGTTAACATGTACTCTTTCTAGACACACGTAATGAGTGAATTGAGCCTCTGAATTAGTAGTCAAGCAGCTACTCTGGGTTTTTATCTCCCAAAATCCTCAACTGTAGCTTTATTGATAAGACGCTAACCCCGAGCAATCGCCAAAAACCTTGGCTGTTATCAAGGCACTTGCAACGCCCACGTCAGGGCAGGGAATCTTGGAAGATTAAGATATTTTTTTTTTTGGGCACATGTCCTAATCAGTTTTGCTTAAAGGTGCTGGTATATGCAGTCGTGGAAAAAAATTAAGAGACCACTCCAAATGTTCAGTGTCTCTTGTTCTATTATTTAGAGGCATATGTTTGAGTAGAATGAACATGTTGGTTTTATTTTATAAACTACTGACAACATTTCTACCAAATTCACAATACAAATATTGGCATTAAGAGCATTTTCAATAAGTAATGTAAAGATGAAGATTGAAGAAAAATCCAGACTGGTCTCTTAATTTTTTCCACGGCTGTAGTGTTAAAAACTGAGTTGAGCATTTTTTTTAAGCCCTGTACTTTTTCTACTGTGACCTTATAGGCGAAGGTAATAACTTAAAGTAAAGTATAATTTTTTTTTAGCTAGACTAAAATTTATCACAATTTGATTAATCTTTCCCTACCGCGGAGATTGTCAGCGAAGATATAGGGACAAGGGGTTAGAGAAATGAACGAAGGGCAAAAAAATATCAACACCACTCGCACAATGACAGCAGAATAAAACACTCCAGAATCCTGTGTGTGTGTGTGTGTGTGTGTGTGTGTGTGTGTGTGTGTGTGTGTGTGTGTGTGTGTATGTGTGTCTCTGTGTGTGTGTGTGTGTGTGTGTGTGTATGTGTGTCTGTGTGTGTGTGTGTGTGTGTGCGTCTGTCTGTGTGTGTGTGTGTGTGTGCGTGCGTGCGTCTGTCTGTGTGTGTGTGTGTGTGTGCGTGTGAAAACACTCCAGAATCCCGTATCTGTGTTCTTGCTTTAGAATTAATCTCGTAGCCTTGATTTATTTTTTAAAGGTTGATTCTCTTGAAAAAAAAAAAATTGTCGAGATGGCATTGAAGACATTTGACATTACCTCATCCCTATGGCAGAGTGCTGACTCACACATAAATCACCCCTCAAGGCAGAATGTTAAATGAAATGCCTTTTTATTAAGAGGTTCTTTTTCGCAGAGACCACACAAGCACTGTCACACAATTGGAGTATGGAAAGGTGGTCTGTTTTTATTGAAATTGAGGGGGAAAGAAACAGGTAAAATTTTGTTACAGCATTTAAACACACACAGAGACACAGACAGAGAGACAGACAGACAGACAGACAGACAGACAGACAGACACACACACACACACACACACACACACACACACACACACACACACACACACACACACACACACACACAGACACACACACACACACACACAGTACAAGCTTGTCCCATATAAAAGTAGTGCAGCATTACCTTGCCTTTAAGAGCTAGCTGTCATTCTCACTGATATATTAATTTATCTTTTATGATTTATACATAAAATGGTCTCTCAGGGCCCTGCTGAACTTTTTTCACGTTCTAGTTTTCCAGCATTAGCGATTACTGCTAAAGTTGCACAGTTGCATTTCCTATACAAAGTTCCCCTGTGTATTACGGCAATTTTTTTAATACTTCTGCTTTATTTCTTCCCAAATATTATCCAATTTACAATTGAATGTTTTTACAAATGTACAGTTAATCGCAAGGACACATTTTAATACACCTCTTCAGTCTAAGAAACAATAACACAAACTAAAATAAGTACATACATAAAATAAAATCAATATTTAAAATAATTAAAAAATAGAACGAAAACATTAAAATAAAGAAAAAATATATTTAAATACTGTATATTTTTAAAAATTACATAATAAAGCGAATAAATACATAAAACTAACAAAAAAAATATACAAGGGTTAGTGTATTGCAGCTCGCTCACTGATGATACTGATGATTTTGCAGCTGTGAGAGATTGGTATTGCTATGAGGGAAACTTGCTGATAGTATGAAAACTAGTTGCTTTTTTATGTCTACTAATCCCAAGGAGATGTACCATTTAACACAGCGCCCTGTGAATCTTATATATGCTTTTCATAAATCACGCATATGTCTGGATGAGCAGAGTGTGCATTTCTGTCTCTACTTGAACATAGCTGCAAATATATGCACTTTTTCATGCATTTAAATTCCTTCTTAAAGGTACAGTGTGTAATAATGGAATATTTGTTGATATCTAGTGGGGAGATTCTAGACTGCAACGCTCCCTTGCTAACCCCTCGCTTTGGTAGAATGTACTGAAGCTACGGTGGCCTTCAAGGACAAGAAGCTATAGTTACTAAAGATGGCATCGTCCACCACTGCATCAAGTTTTTCCACAATATCAAGTGATGAGGTGAAGATGTATTTAGTTATTTATTCTATAGTACTTCTTCTTCTTCTTCTTAGTCTTTCAAAAGGTGCATTTCCCCAGGTCGTCCACTATATTTTAAAATGCATAACGCTGTTAAGTTTGTCCATTCTGTGTTACTGTAGAAACATGGTGGCGCGCCCTGCTCCTATGTAGATATAAAAGGCTCATAATACGGTAGTAAAAAAAACGTTTTCGATTATACACTAATTTAAACATACTTATGAATATTGTATTCCATTTCTACCAACTCTGTTCTGAAAAAATGCCAATTCCCTTTACACACTGCACCTCTTAAAAAACAAAAGAAAGGAACGAAGAGCCACAGAGTTCCATTTAATGTGATGACATGAAGGCCACAGTGGTGAGGAATATCAATGTGTGTGTGTGTGTGTGTGTGTGTGTGTGTGTGTGTGTGTGTGTGTGCGTGCGTGTGTGTGTGTGTGTGTGTGTGTGTGTGTGTGTGTGTGTGTGTGTGTGTGTGTGTGCCTGTGTGTGCCTGTGCGTTAGTGTCTGTATTCATGTGGGTGGTTGCATTGCGAATACATCCAATTGTCTTTGCCTGCACATGTGTCTGCATATACAGAATGCATTGCAAACACCATTTATATGTATGTATTCCAGTACCTCTGCATTTTACTGGTACGCCTATCTATTCTTGCACATACTGTATGTTGAAGTGTAGGCGTGGGGATGTGCAATGTAACAATGTAACACTCACTGTAGCAATGCATTATTCTCCATCCATTTATATTCAAACGACGTGAGGGCAAGACTTTCCCTATGAAGACAACAGGGGTCCTAACCGGGCACAGTCACTCAATGCCACACTCTGTCATTCACACACACTAGGACTCCCTACCATCTCCATCTGTGTGTGTGTGTGATAGACAGTGGGTGTGTGTGTGTGTGTGTGTGTGTGTGTGTGTGTGTGTGTGTGTGTGTGTGTGTGTACGCTCAGCTGTCTCGCCGGCCGGCAAATGATGAGAAGTGACAGGCCAAGGACAGCTCTGCACTCACTCCACAGCCTTGGAATTGAGTCACAATGCAAAGTAGTTATAGCAGCACACACACACACACACACACACACACGCACACGCACACGCACACGCACACACACACACACACACACACACACACACACACACACACACACACACACACACACACACACACACACACACACACACACACACAGTGAGGCAGCCAGACATGCCTTTGCACAGAAAGGGATGTGTGTGCAGTGGCTTCAGAAAAGTTTTGGTGAAGAGTATTGAAAAAAAAAAAAAAAAAAGACGGTTGTGTAGGAGAAATATACAGACATAAACAGACAAGGTTTAGTAAAATAAACACCTAAATGATTATATGCCTATAAGCACTTGATTGGAGTACCACGGTAAAGGGCTGAATGACCTCTTTGTTCAACTGCAAATGCTCACCTTTGAGTGGGTCAAGCCATTCTATGAAATCATCAATATCACAATCAACTCTATCTTTATACAATCGCTATTATAATATAATGGATGAGGTTTTTCTTCCCTCTGTCTTCCCTCATTCTTCCCTTGGCCCAGCTGTCCTGTTAATCCTAACCCCACATTTTCCCATGTGTGATGTCACACATGGGAAAATGTAGGGTTAGACAGTGAGACCATAAAACACTTGTTCTGCCTTTTCGCAGGCAAGGATGAACCGATTTCTAAAATTGTTGCACGTCTATGCTACATATGGATCTCAGAGTTCAATACACCTTCATATTTCCACTCTTGTAGCTATAATACCTTTATGTTAGATAGAAAACATGTCCGTGGATTTTAAATAGTTTTTTGAATTACAAATGCCTATGCCTGACTAAAGTACTTTGATCAACAGTGTACAGATATGTATTGACTTTACCAAACACAGTATAGTGATTGCGGTGCCATTTAAAATGCAAACTTTTTTTTATATGCATTGACGTAAACAGCCTTGTGAGTGTTTTGCATTTATGTTGATGATGTATTATTAATCAATACATCCTGCCCATTACTTTGAGGCCAAAACATGAGGTGATTCGAAGCACCTCAGCCTTCACGTGCCAAAGTGAGACCGATGCAACTCAATCTTATTCATAATGAGACAGGGCTATGGGTCCTATGAAAACTTATGGTTATATTAAAAATGTATCGCAACCTCTCCTACATCTCTGGGAAAAATTAAGAGCCCACTCCAAATGTTCAGTGTCTCTTATTTTACTCTTTAGAGGGCACATGTTTGAGTAAAATTAACATTTTGGTTTTATAATATAAACTACTGACAACATTTCTACCAAATTCACAATAAAGATATTGTCATTAAGAGCATTTTCAATGAGTAATGTAGAGATAAAGATTGAAGAAAAATCCAGACTGGTCTCTTCATTTTTTTCCGGGGCTATATATTAAAGGGCAATGCTTGGCTGAACTGAAAAAATAAATACAGATCGATTTAAGCAAACAGGGTAATTTGCATGCGTCAGAATGTAGTGCTGGTAAATGCTAAATACAAGGAGACATAAACAATACGGCGGGGAGCAAAAGATGTGGTTAAAATTGCAAATTAATAATGGATGGAGCCTTTTGTTTTTCTGGGGATGAAATGGGACTGTGTGACTTAGTAATTCCACTTCCTCATTATCTAGGGATGGTGTGTTTTCTAAAAGCTTGTGCAACTTTTAAAAGCCAGGGGAATGGTTGGTTGATACGGAGTTGTTTTTAATGGCGGGATGTGCAATACCTTGTGCATACGCTTTAGAGGACAATTTAAGTGAAGGCTTTATGAGACACTTAATTTGAGCCGTGTGGGCAAGCCAGCAAGATTCAATAAAATAAATAACAAACCTTTTAACTGTGGAGGAATCGGGCTCTAATACAATGACGCCATTTTCTCAGAGACAGGGTGAAATGAGAGGGAAAATAATGCTAACCTTTAAAGCTGGGGTATATGATTTCTGATTGGTCAAAGTTAACATGAGCTGACACTTTGACCAATCAGAGCGAGGCTCCGATTCTCTGTTCTTATTGGCTGTTGGGACTGTCCATTCACTTTGTTGGTGTAGGGAGGGACCATAGGGGAGGGACCAAAGAGAACAAGTGGAGTGGTTGAGGTATTTGGATTCGAATCTATATCCCAACTGCCATTTTCTCCCCAAATCCTCCACCCCAGCTTTAAAGCCCCTGTAAACCCAAATACACACAATTTGTAAATGTCATTTGGTGAGTTGTTTGCATGATAGTCAAGCATATGATACGAGTTATGATGAGAGAGGGTGATAAGATGTTCTCATTTCATTTTGATAAACTTTACAGAAATGTGGTTGATATGAGGCGGGCTATGCTCTGGTTCTTATGACTAAATAAGTATTTTGAACCAATCACGGCAGTCCTCTGCCCGGACATTCTAAAAACACAATGACTTTAGTTGGCATGGATATAGTTTGATACGGCCAAGCCCACGCAGTTCTGTCAAATAAAACTCTAGTCAGTTAAAAAGCTATTTTTTAAATGAACTTTCATAACATTTATGAACATTTATTTCTACCAAAGTTTTGTTCAAGCTTATTGAGAAACCAAACTTTTCTGTCATATATTTATTTGTAATATTAATAATATAAGGGGAAATATATGGACAGAAGTAGACAAGGCTTAGTCAAAAGAACACCTAAAAATACATGTTGGCCCTTTTATTTTTACTTACTTCAAATTAGACATGTTATGGATGCAAAATAACCAAATATCTCAAACATGGACACTGCCACATCTACCCATGAAAGAAGTGGGTCTTATTTTACTTCACAAACATAGTTGCTAGCTAACCAACAGCAGTGGCCATAGCTCCCTCCCCTGGGGCACTAAACAGATCGCGCCCCTCACACACACTAGCTTGAGTCGCGTGAGGGCCAGAGAGATTGGCCTTGGTACACAGGAGCCTATAGGCCTTGAGGGCGTAAACACCAAAAGCAGCCAGCAGACACTGGTGATGTTTCTATCTGTCTCTTCTCTTCTGCACAAAGAGGATTAGAGTTCTGGGGAGAAGTGACTATATCATCCCTGTCCTTCTGGAGAAAACAGCCCCTTACCCCTTAGCCAAAACCCCCCGGACCCAAACTGGCAGAGCTCTGAGCGAGGCAGCTAGAATCACACAGTAGAGGAGGCCTATAGTGCAGTGTAGGAATGTTTGTGTAGTGCAGGTGAATAGGGTATTTTTTTTTCTAAGTTATGGATATCATAATTTAAGTTGAGAAGTTGATTACTTACATTATGACAAATATTTATTTATTTTAATTGTTTTTACTTACACATAAATTACATATGCAAATGTAGCAATATATAACTAATTATTTGTTCGGTTGCAACTTTTCAATCACCAAAATCTAGATGGGGGTAAATATAGAGCTAAAGTCATTTTATTTTATAAAAAAATTAATCTATCTACAGTATATGTGTGGGACAAGTGACTATATCAGCCTTGTCCGTCTGCAGAAAGAGCCCTTACCCTCGGCCAAAA
>NC_137230.1:34739215-34746715 GCF_949987685.1 Ammodytes marinus
TTGTCCGTATGGAGAAAGAGTCCTTACCCTCGGCCAAAACCCCCGGACCCAAATTGGCAGAGCTCTGAGCGAGGCAGCTAGAATCACACAGTAGAGGAGTCCTATTAGTGCAGTGTAGGAATGTGTGTACAAAGCCGGAGACAATGCAGGGGAATAGAGTAATGATTTTGAGTTATAGATATCATCAAGCAATTTTGCAAGTTGATTACTCATATTAAAACAATTATTTTTGTAGTATCTTTCAGACATTTTTGAATTTATGAATGCAGACATATCAAAAATCGAACTGAGTATGTGTACATTTTATTATTTAAAAAAAAATATATTATAATTGGATAAAGCCAGAGATAAAATCTGTATTTAATTTTTATTTATTTTTAAACAGATTTGTGTAGCCTGTTTTCAATCTATAACATAAATCAATCAATCAATCAATGGTTGTATGGGGGGAAACATACAGACGCAAGCAGACAAGGTCTAGTCAAATAAACACCTACGTGTACATGGTGGCCCTTTCTATTTATACAGGTGTTACAATAAGACATGTTATGGAAGCAAAGTAGTCAACATTGACACTTACTTACAAAAACAATATAGAGAGGTTAACAATGGAGACGGGGTGGTTGTTTATTGCCTCAATCAATCAGTCTATATATTGACGTATAAGAATGATCTCGACAATAGTGCAATATAGTCAGGTTTGGTTATGGGTAGAAGTGTGTCTGAAAGGCTGGTTACGTGTTATTTAAGCGCTGTCAAAACGGATGACGAATGTCCACAATCACCGCGGATTGCTATTGAGGTATAATAGCAGGGTTTTGTATTTCAGTGGGGACTCGAGAACTCATTTTTCACTGACACCTTCACTTTGCCGTCACTCACTAGTATATATCCCCCCCCCCCCCCCCCTCATCCCCCACTCCTCAAATAGGACCAAATAAGAAAATGTCCTAAATTTCCCCCATCTATCTATCAACGGTGTTTGAGCCATTATGATTGTCTGGGAGAGAGAGGGTCAAATCAGGACTGTGCTAAGGCGGTCCCTGCTCTATCCAAGAGGGAGAATGAATAATGCTGAATATACAGCCCCGGAAAAAAATATAGAGACCAGTCTGGATTTTTCTTCAATCTTCATCTCTACATTACTTATTGAAAATGCTCTAAATGACAATATTTTTATTGTGAATTTGGTAGAAATGTTGTCAGTAGTTTATATTATAAAACCAAAATGTTCATTCTACTCAAACATATGCCTATAAAGAGTAAAACAAGAGACACTGAACATTTGGAGTGGTCTTTTATTTTTTTCTGGAGCTGTATATATAAACTTGTTGAGTGCTACAAAATAACATTAAAATTACATTAGAATTGATGAAAGATAGCATATTTCAAACTAAATACATGACTGTATTTAGTTTGCAATTACTCAAAATGGGACTTAATGACATGGATAGATAATGTATCAAGTACAGCTCCTTGTTTCACAAGATTTAAACTGCCCCCATGACTTATATTTTAATCAGTATTTTGCATGAAGTCATCTAAGTTTAGTTTAGTTTTATTTGTGCAGATAAACAAGATTAAAATGGCACAAATATGCATATAGACTTACATAAATGCACGGGTGGGACAAAAGAAACCCTGAAGGGCTTATAAAGGATGCCCACCTAACTTTAAAATACAATACAATAAGGTTAAGGTGAAGAAATCTTCTAAGAATTTAACAAAATAATCCCTATCTACACCTGTAGTCAACCTAAACAAATTGCCCACATTAGTAACAGCCTGGTTTACCAAAACAAAGTGTTATTATTATAATAATATTGACATTTCAAAGTGCAATTATGTTTAGTAGTGAATGCATTTAATATTTGTGCGATATAAATCCATGTCTAAACATATTAATTCCCCTCCTTTAATGGAACGACTGATTGAATTTGAGTCCAATGAAAATAATTGATTTCACCGCACAATTAAGCCTTATAAAATTAGGGACGCCAGGCCATTTGCTACTCGACTCTAGATTAAACGTACCTGGCTTAGATATGACAGTCACCTTATGCAATGCTGTTGTTTCTTGAGGAACACACTCCATCATTCTGTCTGCTTTTTTGAACAACAAAAATACACAATAATTTCTGTTGTTTTATCTGTTGTCTGACTCTGTGTGATTTGTGTATCTTCAAATAGCCTTTGGAAGAGAGAGAGAGCTTCAGCAGTCCCTTGGTCTTTTGTTCCTTCTCATGTTGTTGTTGAGAGCTCAGAAACTAACTAAACCAAAATAAAGTTTGCTTTGTTAAAAACTCCAAACAAGAACGCAATACAAAACACATGCTCGCACACACACACACACACACACACACACACACACACTCACACACACACACACACACACACAGCCACACTCACTCACTCACTCACTCACTCACTCACTCACACACTCACTCACTCACTCACTCACTCACTCACTCACTCACTCACTCACTCTCACACACACACACACACACACACACACACACACACACACACACACACACACACACACACACACACACACCAAACTGCTGCACTCTATAGGTCCTCTGTAACCTCTATGTACACACATACTAAATCATACACAAGCACATGTCAAACTGCCACGCCTCAGTGCAACTCTCTTGCATGAAAAATTCTAGCTAATTGAAATGGTTTTTTAATTCCCGCTCGCGTACATCTCAAAAAACTGACATGTACAGTGAGTGCAAAGGGGAGAAATATGAACTCAAACTTGACATGTACAGTCTAAAATGCCCCCCGGCTATATTCCCTGACTGTCCAGTAGCACATGCATTCAAAGTGCAGGTAGTGGATTGTGAAGGTAAAAACAAATCTCTCTCTCTCTCTCTCTCTCTCTCTCTCTCTCTCTCTCTCTCTCTCTCTCTCTCTCTCTCTCTCTCTCTCTCTCTCTCTCTAGGTAAAACAATGGTGTTCGCTGCAGAAGCCCAATTGTCCGAAGAAATGAGCATTGGAAACAGAGAGAGCTGTCAACCTAATCAGACCTGGAAACAGCACAGCTCACCTGACAAGACTGACAGACATGTTTGAGGAAAGGTGCAGCTGTCGAACTCAAAAATCACTGGTCCACCAAGACACGTACCACAAGATTTGGTGTGTGTGTGTGTGTGTGTGTGTGTGTGTGTGTGTGTGTGTGTGTGTGTGTGTGTGTGTGTGTGTGTGTGTGTGTGTGTGTGTGTGTGTGTGTGTGTGTGTGTATTTAAATATATAAGTATGACTTATTAACAGACTCTATATGGTCTGTAAACTACACTGTCCTTTAGTGGTGCATGTCACTAACTTCACACACTACACATTGTGTCAGTCGATCAGAATAAGTTTGAGGTGAGGAAAGGCAGGGGAAAACAAATAAAAGGTGTTTATTTGACTAAACAGCCATCTCTTCAGTTTTTTTCTTTTTTCCGACCAAACATCTCAACTTCTACTTATTCTTACATCAATTAAATGTTTTACGATCATTCTTGGCACTAGTCTGAAGGTTTTCCCATATGATAAAAATGAATTAATAATGGTAAAAATAAATAAAATTCCAAAAGGTTCAAGGGGTTCACAAACTTTCACACTACACTGTATCTTACAAAGTTAATTGTTATGTAGATTTCAACAGTATGCCTCTTATTTTGATCCACCTTCCAGCAGTATTGTTCTGTTTTGCTGCCACCATCCAGTTTCAATTACTGTTAATCAACTTCCCTTCTATGGTGAGGTGAGTTTTACAGCGGTAGAAACAATAAGTGAAAGGATTGGAGTGCACGGCTAACCGCTAATAGGACTATTCCATTCCATTTAAAAGGCCAATATTCGCCCCGGCTGTTTAAATAAGCAGTGCTAATGTACCTCAGGGGCCTTGGCACTGCACTGGGCATTACCTACCAGACAGGGCTCCATCTGGCACACGCACACTGAATTTTTATTTAATTTTGTTTTGTTTTATAGAGAACAAGGCAACCATATACTGATTTGTTATGTATTTGGATGAGTACAGGGGATTCCTCTTTTTTCAACAAAGTTGAAATGGGGAGACAGAGAGAGAGAGAGAGAGAGAGAGAGAGAGAGAGAGAGAGAAGGAGAGAGAGAGAGACAGGGAGAGACAGGGAGACAGGGAGAGGAGATGACGTGCAGTAAAGGTCCACGGGTCGGATTTGAACCCGCGCTCTATCCACTGCGCCCCCGTGATGTAAACTTTTAATCCAACTTTCCCTTTACAAAGAATTCAAGACTGTTTTCTCGCACTTTCAGGCATATTTGTACACACTGAAACCATGCAACCTCTTCATTTGCGAAATTTCGAAATATTTCTCAGAGCATTATGAAAAAAAAAAAATCCTCCTCTATTTTTTTTTTCTCTTTCCCATCCCCCTAACACCTTTCCGTAAATCATCAACTGGAAACAACAACCGGCAATTTCTACCAAGAACGTAAATGTTCCTTCCACCCTAGACTCTGGAGGCAAAAACATTGGACTAGAGATTGCATTCTCCCCTGAGCAAGAAGGTCTTTCAATGTGGAAGCTGTCACATCTGTGTTTCCTAGACTACAGCGAGGGGGGGGCGGGGGAGGGGGGTAGATGTTTGCCACATGCCAACGCGCCCCGGGCTGGGATGAAGATGAGCTGTGTAAGGCCTGTGTGTGTTCAGCTTGGTCAGTTTCTACCTCATGACTTCAATCACATTCTATGAGGGAATTGAATTTGCATCACATGCCCCAACGGTCAAGTCTGTCTCACATTTGTATCAAAGCATTTTTTCATAGCCCCTCCCCCCCCTATACTGATGTGGTGGAGTCAGTGATTGTGGAGAACGCTTGTTGTCAAAATCAATTTAGTCAAAATCAAGCGAATATCTAGTCACAATCTTTTTTTTATGATGCACATGCAGTACGGACAGGTAGCGGAGATATTCACTGATTTTGACCAAAAAGTGATTTTGACAACAAGCGTTCTCCAGAATCACTGGCTCCACCTTTAAGCTTTAAGATGGACTCCGGTGTTGACGTAAAGGCAATGTCCAGACTATTTCCCATCAAAAGCGAAATATAATTTTAAATTTTTTTATGATTTTCCGTGCTGCTGTATATTGTGGATTAGTTCACTATTACCAGACGGCAGACACAGTGTCAGAGCGACTTAACCCCACCAGAGAGATGATTTTGACCCACTCTTGTCAGCCAAGCCAGTCAAGGGTACCCGTGTGTGTGTGTGTGTGTGTGTGTGTGTGTGTGGGTGTGTGTGTGTGTGTGTGTGTGTGTGTGTGTGTGTGTGTGTGTGTGTGTGTGTGTGTGTGTGTGTGTGTGTGTGTGTGTGTGTGTGTTTCTATCAGTCTGCCTATCACACAGAATAGTACCGTGTCAGGAAGCTGCAACCAGCGTCAACAAACCTAATTGGACATGAAATGCTATTAGCCTTCCGAGCTACTAAAGGTTCAAGTTGATTGGGGCCTGTCATTACAGATTCCCATCTCGTGATTGCCGGGGCTAGGTGAGGACGGATTATCATCACCGCTTCAGATGATGGTAAATTTCTTTCTGACAGCTGTAATATGTGCACCTGACCTTGGTCTCCCATCCTGTGTTCCATTATGGTGGAATATGAGGATGAGCAAGGTTTCAGCAACCTAACATTCAAGCAAACAATAGCAAGGATCCTTCTCCCAGGATAGACATACAGGTGTATACAATAGATGTCAGGTTTACAGAACAGACCAATAGCCAAATCCCAGTGTAGTACATGCATTGACAAAACATGTTTTACATGCAGATAATAATAATAATAATAATAATAATAATAATAATAATAATAATAATAATAATAATAATAATAATAATAATAATAATAATAATAATAATAATAATAATAATAATAATAATAATAGTAATAATAATAATAATAATAATAATAATAATAATAATAATAATAATAATAATAATAATAATAATAATAATAATAATAATGATGATGATGATAATAATAGTAATAATAATAATAATAATAATAATAATAGTAATAATAGTAATAATAATAATAATAATAATAATAATAATAATAATAGTAATAATAGTAATAATAATAATAATAATAATAATAATAATAATAATAATAATAATAATAATAATAATAATAATAATAATAATAATAATAATAATAATAATAATGATAATAATTATAGTAAGTATCAAAATAAAAGTTTTTATTCAAAGGGGCTTCAAAATTAGCCAGAGGAAGAAGGACTTGAACATAATGCTGTACTTAACATCCCCTGTCTCCTCCGTGCCTTAGTAACTCACGGTGATAATTCCTTCTACAGACATTAGCTGAAATAAGCATCACAGCTGTTTAAAGGCCAGGTCCAGTCAGCTGTAGAGAACATGTAACACAGCTGTCTCTTGGTCCGACGCATTTCTGCATTGAAGTGATACGAGTCACCGGAGCAGAGCTGGCGAAGCACATGGGAAATGTTTTGTTTTGTGCTTTGGTGAGTTACTGGTTTCAAATAAATCCACTTCACAAGGAGGGTTGGGGGAGGCGGTTAAGCTGTGTTGTTTGATGCAATTGGAGTTGTGCAGATTTGCGACAGTTTTCTGGCACAGTTCGTTTGTATATAATGTTTGCAGTTGTATTCAAGATACAACAATAAGCTATGGTGTCCACATTGAGGAGGGACAAGTAGGTTTTTATTCTAGGGCTGAGCAGCGCTGAGCAGTGTAAATATTTAACTTAGTATGTTGACATGGTGCTACAGCAAATGATTTCATTGTGTAAATCTGACTGAAATTGTACTAAATATAATTGTTTTAACTTCTCACCCTGCATTCCGAATCGCATACTTTTTCTTTTTTCTATTCTGACGATAATAAGAATCTAGTTAGGATGCAGTAGGCATACAATTGGGACATACTTTTACTTATTTATTTCATCATAACATTGCGCCTCGATCTTGCCTCTTGCTTTTATATCCGTTGCATCCCTGTTTGTTTTCTTATGGAGGCTCTGTTGATGTGATGTCACTTCAGGTGCGCACTGGATTGTGGGTCAGAATCGCCCAAATAGGATGCTGTTTTCAACACTAAAAATCTTGGCCCGGATGTAGTAGACATCTGAGTCTTTCTAACCATCCTAAATCTGGCCACAGGAATCGGGACATCCTAATCTTTTTTCTACCATACTAAATAGTAGATAGTATGTGTCTTGGAACGCAGGGTCTGTTTTCACTCCATGATACGATAACATTACTAGCCAAATTAGTTTACAGTTGTGCACAGATAAGGTCCATGTTTTTTTTAAGAGCTTAGAGTCTAGAGTCAGTTAAATCATAAATACAATATGTACCCTATTTATTTAGAATAGTTTTCCATGTATTGTTCCAACTCCAACTAGCCGACTGATGGTATTAACACTTTGTAGTTCATACAATCACAATCTTTCACAAACGGTATTAGCTAATCACATAA
>NC_137230.1:34759215-34776715 GCF_949987685.1 Ammodytes marinus
CTGTTTATCTTTGTGTCCGTAGTAATGTCATAAAAAAATGTGCTGATGCAAACACAAGAGTATAATGCATGATACCTGCTCTGTATTGAATTGTATTAACTAGAATGAGCTTTTCTATTCAAAGTATGTCTAGGTCATTTCCAAGCTAAAAACAAAGCCAGGTATTTTAGAGTTTAGAGAGGAGTAGCAGTGTTTGCAGTGCCTGGAGCGGCGGTGTAGCATTTCAAGTCAAATCAAAGTGAAAGTTTGCGAGACGTACATCAGAATGGAAAAGGCGTTCGTCACTGGCCCACAGTGCGATAGGAACGATAGAAAAAAAGAATAAATAAATAAGATAAACATAACCTAATCAATATTTACATTAGATACATTCTAAATACTAAGTTGTGCAAATGATTGTTTTCGTACAATATAAAACAGTATGTACAAAAATGAATAGGAAGTATAAAGTAGATAAGTACATTGAAATGTGCAAAATTATTTACAAAATGTGCAATATGCAGTCAACTGGATGTACATGTTAAGGCGTTTTGATGTGCAGGCTGAGTATTGAATAGATTAAGAGTTCTAAGAGTTTGTTTAGGAAGGGAATACGTCCTTGAAGAGATATCGCAGATGTGTCACGATGAGGTAATGTATTGTTATGTGACTATGTCAGAATAATAACGGTACTATGACCATGGTGAAGCAAAGCAAACGTTGATTTAGTACAGATCAGGAAACATAGGTTGCGTTCCGAATCGCATACGTTCTACTATATAGTATGGTAGAAAAAAGATTTAGGATGTCCCAATTATTGTGGCCAGATTTAGGATGGTTAGAAGTACCCGGATGTCCTACTTCATGCGGCCAAGATTGTTAGTGTTGAAAACTGCATCCTATTTGGGCGATTCTGAAACACAATCCATTGCGCACGTGAAGTGACGTCACATCGACGAAGCCTCCATATGAAAACAAACAGGGATGCGACGGATATAAAAGCAAGAGGCAAGATCAAGGCGCAATGTTATGATGAAATAAGAGAGTAAAGTATGTCCCAATAGTATGCCTACTGCATCCTAACTAGATTATTTTTATCGTCGGATGTAGTATGTAGAATAGAAAAAAGAAAGAGTATGCGATTCGGAACGCAACCATAGGCTGTTTTGGTTAAAGGATGAAGTGGTATTTTAAGTCAATAAATGCTGTTTATTTCAAAGTAAAATACCGTTTAATGTAATGGAGAAATCCTTTACATGTATGGTATTTCAACGTTAAATATACAGTAAAACACCGTAAAACAACAGCACTAATATAATTTTACCGTAATTGAAAAAAGTTCTACCGTATTTTTACGATAGAATTCTGGCGACTGTAGCGGCTATATATGCTGATGGTCACTGTCATGTATGATCATCAGAAGAACATTGAGACTGTTTCATTGACATTTAGAAGTTACTCAGTGTACGTGCAAAACACCTAAACTGCATATTCTAGAGAAAGAGGGGACCAGTTTTTCTTCTGTAAAAATCCAAAGGGGATGAACCATTACTCTTCTTTGAGAATGGGCTGCGAGCGAGGACTATTAACCCACGGGAAGTAATTCTTCTAGCTAAAGAAAGGTAGAGAGAGAGAGAGAGAGAGATAGATAGATGGTTATGTAGAAGGAGAGAGAGATGGGAGAGAGATAGATAGTAAGGTAGAAAGAGGGAGATAGAGAGAGAGAGAGGTAGAGAGAGAGGGGGAGAGATATATAGTAAGGTAGAAAGACGGAGGGAGAGAGAGAGACAGAGGAGGAGAGATAGATAGTATAAAGAGAGAGAAAGACAGAGAGATGGAGAGAGATACATAGAAAGAGAGAGGTAGATGGAGAGAGAGAGGGAGAGAGATATATTGTAAAGTAGAAAGAGGGAGAGAGAGACAGAGAGAGAGAGAAGGAAAGAGAAAGAGTGTGAGATGAGGTAGAAAGAGAGAGAGAGAGAGAGGAAGAGAGATGGAGAGGGATACAGAGAGAGAGAGAGAGAGAGAAAGAGAAAGAGAAACAGGGGGAGAGAGAGACACACAGCGAGAGAAGGAAAGAGAAAGAGTGCAAGATGGGCCAAAGCCATCAGGCCATGGCCTCTGTTCATTATCCCTGAGTGAGACTAGCTTCACTACAGGTCTCCCATCAGAGGAGCTGTGGAGGAGAGAGAGAGAGAGATAGAAAGAGAGAGGGGGAGAGAGATAGAGATAGAAAGAGAGAGAGAGAAATTGTAGAACGAGAGAGGAAGAGAGAGAGACATATTATGGTAGAAAGAGAGAGAGGGAGATAGATAGATAGTATGGTAGAAAGAGAGAGAGAGGGAGAGAGAGAGATAGAAAGAGAGAGGGGGAGAGAGATACGTTTAAAGTGAGAGAGAGAGGGGGAGAGAGAGAGATAGATAGTAAGGTAGAAAGAGAGACAGGGAGAGAGACAGAGAGAGAGATAGATAGTACGGTAGAACTCTCTTTCTACCGAGCGAGGGAGAGAGAGAGAGGGATAGATAGCATGGTAGAAAGAAAGAGAGAGAGACAGAGAGAAAGATGGAGAAAGAGAGGGTGAGAGAGATACGTAGAAAGAGGGAGAGAGAAGGAAAGAGCGAGAGAGAGATAGATAGTATGGTAGAAAGAAAGAAAGAGAGACAGAGAGAGAGAGAAGGAGAGAGAAAGAGGTCTCCCATCAGAGGAGCTGTGGAGGAGGGCAGCCATGATTGATCACCACGGCAACAACATTGCGTGTGCTTAAATCAACAGGTGAAACCCGGAGGTCACCTGAGGCGTGACAATGAAGCATCATTAGTGAATGGATGCTATTGTAGTCGCCCTGGTTACTATCAATGGACTGTGAAGCATTATGCATAGTATCTGTCCCTGTGTTCCAATCCCCATACTCTTTCTTTTTACTACACTACATACTAAAGTACAGAAGAGTTTTAGGGCCACAGGGGAGAAAAAAAAATAGGTAAGGACAATTTTTTTTTCATTATGTTGAGAAATGTCAAGAATAAAGACAAATACTCCAAAATGCTATTGGAGTTAGTGGGGCATGTATGCATTTTCAGCTTACTACAATTGACATGCATGTATTGGGACATCCTAAATGTTTTTCTGGCATACTAAATAGGGAAGTATGGGTATTGGAACGCAGGGTGTGTGATTTTTAAAATGTCTAGTTAATCAAGGGCAAGTGTGTAAAAAATTCTCAATGGTAAATTGTAAAGTAGGCTGTAACAATAACAATCTCAATTTTATACTAAGATATAAAAGTCTACAATGTCAAATAGAAAGCATTTTGAACTGAACAGTAACTGGACTATAAATCGGTCTGATTGTCCGTTAAATGAGATTTCTAGATGTATTTTGTTCTCCCTTTGTTTATTCAAATTGAACAATTATCACTCAATCGCCGTATAATTACAGCACTAACAAAATCCAAACGACTTGGACTATATTGAATGAACAGGCCATTACATTGTATTTGTCCCGGGGAAAAATCTCTTTTTGTGTTTTCCCCCGTAATGAGACGATTGATTTTATCTGACGCACATTGACTTCTGTTGTTGTTGTTGTTGTTGTTGTTTCTCACCCTGCGTTCCAAATCACATACTATTTCTCTTTACTACACTACATACTAAAGTACAGAAGAGTTTTAGGGCCACAGGAGAGAAAAAAATAGATAAGGAACATTTTATTTTTTTTCATTATGTCGAGAAATGTCAATAAAGAATAAAGACGAATACTCCAAAATGCAATTGTAGTTAGTGGGGCATTGATGTATTATCAGCATACTGTAACTGACCTGCATGTATTGAGACATCCTACATATTTTGTCTGGCATACTAAATAGTAGGGAAGTATGGGGATTGGAACGCAGGGTTACTTTTATTTTGTTGGAGCAGTTGTCTATCATACCAGACTCCAAGGCATTTTTCTAGGGAAGTACATATGCAACGATAAAAAGGCCTTAAGATGTGGTTCACCAGCTGTGTAGGATGGTGCATTTCTCTCATGCTTTAGCGTATACATTATGCAGTGAATGGTCCCGCAGTGATTGAATAATATAAGTCCCACACTGTGTCTATGATGCTACCGCCGCTCCAGGCACTGCAAAAACTGCTACTCCTCTCTTAAACTCTAAAATACCTGGCTTTGTTTTTAGCTTGGAAATGACCTAGACATACTTTGAATAGAAAAGCTCATTCTAGTTAATACAATCCAATACAGAGCAGGTATCATGAATTATACTCTTGTTCTTGTATCACCACAATTTTTTATGACTTTACTACGGACACAAAGATAAACACATTAAGTATTGTGTCCATTTCATATTGGTAACACAATGCTAACATAAGCTTTGTGTAAAGGCATGTTCACACTTGACAGTCTTGACTTCTAATTTGTGTCCTTGGTTTCAACTAGATGCAGGAACAATACATTATACAGCCCCGGAAAAAAATAAGAGACCAGTCTGGATTTTTCTTCAATCTTCATCTCTACATTACCTTTTGAAAATTGCTCTAAATGACAATATTTTTTAGTGGGAATTTGGTAGAAATGTTTATAGTAGTTTATATTATAAAACCAATGTGTTAATTTTACTCAAACATATGCCACTTAAGAGTAAAACAACTGAAGAACTTTTGGAGTGGTCTCTTATTTTTTTCCAAAGCCGTATGTTCAAAATCTCTTTCTCACACATATTTTCCTCTGGTCTGAATGGGTTGATGAGTTAGTGAAGCGAACCAAAAATTCAGCGTCATAAACTGAGTTCTCTTCATTCATTGGTCGAATGTGTCTGAGGCGGGAGCAATAACGTAGTTCCGGAACTGCTCTAAGATTGGTCAGAATTTCTATATTGGAAAACTACAGAAATAGTTTGAAGTTTGGTCGGATCTATTCCGATCACTTTCTCACAACAAGAGTTAGTTTTGGAAGCATACCAAGACCTACTCTTTAACACGGTCTCTGAACGCTTGTTTAGTCTAATGTTGGTGCACATTCGAGTACATTTGCTACATTCTCACCTGCCCAAACACACCATAGCAAAGTTGGAAAAGAACTTGAGTTTGTTTCAATCGAACCAAACAAGGCAGGTGTGAAAGCTCCCTTAGGAAAATGTGTGCATTTATAACACCAATTCCACACAGTTGCATTTGCCCCAGGCTCCTTGCTGAGTTTATTTTCTCTCATAACAAAACATAGTTAAACTGCATGACTCTGAAAGTGTGAACAATGCATATGAACTAAATAACAAAACTATATACTAACAATATTACAGTTGAGAAGACTACAATCATTTGCACCCTGGACAGTCCAGAAGGGATTTTTCTTTTTAGATATCATTTTTTGGCATTTTTATGCTTTATTGATGGTGTAGAGACATAGCTGAAATGGGGCAGAGAGGGGAGTGACATGCAGAGAACGGCCGCGGGCTGGAATCGAACCCGGGTCCGCTGCTGGCCGAGGCCCATGGGGGGGACGCCCTACCAACTGAGCTAAGGGCGCCCCAGAAGGCATTTTTCAGCGATGGGGGAAATGGTGCATTGAGAGCCTATAAGGTGCGTTGTCTTTCTCTTGTATATTATTAATGATAGTGTGGCCTAGCATCTGACAGAGCAGAATGAACTGGGCTGCAATGAACCTTGCAAAAGAGTCAACGACTTTGCATCAATCCATCTGAGTGGAACATCAAGCGCTGCGGATAGATCAACCCAAGGTGAGGAGAGAAAGATATTAGATATGAACCAGTGAATACTGGAGCAGGAAAACATTTGTCTCTGTGTAGGGCTAATGATTAAAACCAAATATTTATGAATGGGTAGAATTAATACATGTTATGCAACTTTCATCTTTCTCATAAAATACAATGAAATACTACTAATGGAATTACAGCTGATTTTACTCCATCAAAAAATAGTAAAATACAATTAATAAACACAACACATTTATTGAGAACAGCTCAATGTGATTCTAAACTGCACAGTCTTTTTTATTACATAAAGGTTGCTATATTTTATCTATTGAATATTAACGAACCCCAGTCCCAGTTTTTACAGTGTATGAAATGGGTTACATGTAATGCTATTAAAGATACACGTGCATGGTTGAATGTTAGCCTGGCACCGCCCGCCTACTACTTCCGCTCAATTTTCATTTCCCTTCAGTAGTCAGTCTGGGTGTACGGTATATTCTCAGGTTTTCTCCGGACAGATTTCTGCCGTTCCAATCAGCGGACAGAAGGAGTGGCTCAGAAGCCGGCGCATGACATGGTTGGTTGGCAGATCCAGAGTGGCACTGGGCAGATCCAATAGTTTTAAACTTCAACAGACACCCGCCTTCAAGTGAGTTAACTTTTGTCAATTGAGCGATTCCAGACCTTCTGTACAAATGAAATGAAGTACAGAAGGTGGGCATCACATCAAAGTTCAATTTGAGATTTTCACCGTGAGACAATTTGCTTCCAACTACTTCTACATGGACGACTGTAAATGTTTCACACTTGTTCAGATAATGTGTACTGTTTGGCACTATGGAGCAACTTGCCACGTATGTTTTGTGCAACTCTAGCTTATGTGTAAAGTTGCCTATCAGCTTAATTCTTACCTCAATGTCAGTTTCAGATTGATTTTATTTGCCATTTTCTTTTTCTTTCGTCCAAACAAATTATAATTATCCGTCTGTGTTAACTAGTTGTGTCTTCGAGTGTAATGTCTAAGTAACAACGTATTGCACCTGTTTAGACAGACAGACAGAGAGACAGACAGACAGACAGACAGAGAGACAGACAGACAGACAGACAGACAGACAGACAGACAGACAGACAGACAGACAGACAGACAGACAGACAGACAGACATATAGATAGATAGATAGATAGATAGATAGATAGATAGATAGATAGATAGATAGATAGATAGATAGATAGATAGATAGATAGATAGATAGATAGATAGATGGATGGATGGATGGATGGATGGATGGATGGATGGATGGATGGATGGATGGATGGATGGATGGATGGATGGATGGATGGATGGATGGATGGATGGATGGATGGATGGATGGATGGATGGATGGATGGATGGATGGATGGATGGATGGATGGATGGATGGATGGATGGATGGATGGATGGATGGATGGATGGATGGATGGATGGATAGATAGATAGATAGATAGATAGATAGATAGATAGATAGATAGATAGATAGATAGATAGATAGATAGATAGATAGATAGATAGATAGATAGATAGATAGATAGATAGATAGATAGATAGATAGATAGATAGATAGATAGATAGATAATGGATGGATGGATAGAGGCTTTATTGATACCAAAGAAAATTCTAGATGTTCAGGGTTGTTTGCTGAGTCAGTTGAGGTGGCCCTACGCTGCTATAACTGAAGATCTAGGGGGCAAACACACAGACACACACACACACACACTCACACACACACACACACACACACACACACACACACACACACACACACACACACACACACACACACATCTCAGTGCTTTTGGTTCCTTCAGTGTGTGCGCCAGCTGCCTGCCAGAGGACCAGCCCTCATTAGCTGAATTACAGAGATCAAACAGAAAAGGCCGCTCGGCGAGAAGAAAGGGAATCTACTGTCCCCCTCCAAAGAGGAAGGATGGAGGGATGAAAGGAGGGATAGATAGTGAAGTGGGGGGCAGCAGCAAGACACTGTGTAACTGGCTCTGAGTTCCAAGGGGTTGGGGTTCGGCTGCTTTGATTCTTTGTCTATTTCATAAAGGAAAAATGTGTAGCACTGTGATCTGAAAAAGGCCCTGCAAAAGCTCTGTTGACATTCGAGGCCACGCACTGATGTACTGCTGCAGCCACGGGCATGTTTTGAGTGGAGAGGATGAGATATATTGATGGTAATTGTCTAAATAAACCTTATTAAAGATGTTTTGAAATGTAGATATCCTAATTTTGGTGTTCAAAAAGCTTAAAAAGGCAATTTTGAATGTGTATGATGTTGTTTTATTAAGTATACATTATAATTTTTGGATGATAGTATGTAAGCACATCACTTAAAACATTCAGCTGAGTATACCAAAGTGATCAGACTGCATTTCTGAATCCTCAAAAAAGGAATGGTGATGCATACTGCTTGCTTTAAGAGTTCTGCCTACATAATTACATTCAATTTCAACCTTTTAAATTAGATTTGAGACTGAAAAGACCCAAATTAAGTGTACATAATTACAATGTTGTATATACACAATACATGCATTACACTCTTGTTCGTCCAGGGAAAGGGTCCACTCTTCAAGTTCAAAACAGACCATCATAACAGGTAGACATTTTTTTTTATGTCCCCCAGTATATATGATCAAAAAGGCCACAGAACAGCATGGCGACTGTCTGTTATATCTAATTCCCTGCGTTCCAAATCACATACTTTTTCTTTTTACTACACTACATACTAAAGTACAGAAGAGTTTTAGGGCCACAGGAGAGAAAAAAAAAATAGATAAGGAAGTTTTTTCTTCATTATGTCGAGAACTGTCAAGAATAAAGACGAATACTCCAAAATACTATTGGAGTTAATGGGGCATCTAGGTATTTTCAGCATACTACAATTGATGTGCATGTCTTGGGACATCCTAAATCTTTTTCTGGCATACTAAATAGTAGGGAAGTATGGGGATTGGAACGGAGGATATATATTTTATTTGTAGCATACCGTAGCTTTTCTTCCACTAGTCACAAACAACCGAGGATATGCAGCCATTTTATTTTTATATTTTTCCTCTCTCTCAGTTAATAGGCAGCTGAATAAAGTCTTGATTTATTCCCCCAGCTGATTGATCGGGCCTTGGACTCCAACATTCAAATCACGTTTGTCAATGTCCGACGATCCGGCATTCACAGTGTATCGCATGGGGAGTTCAGATATAGGTAAAGCTCACACTGATTAAAGGTTAACTGGGGTGCAAAGTGCAAATCAATAAATATGGCTATGCAGCAGGATTTTTGAATACACCACTGCTGCACTTCTGGGAAAATCCACTTAAATGTTAGTGTCTATCGATTGATCTCATGGACATTTTTGCTCCCTTAACTCTTTTGGTTTCTGGAATAAAGTGTCTATCTATCTGTATATCTATCCATCTATCCATCTATCTATCTATCTATCTATCTATCTATCTATCTATCTATCTATCTATCTATCTATCTATCTATCTATCTATCTATCTATCTATCTATCTATCTATCTATCTATCTATCTATCTATCTATCTATCCATCTATCCATCTATCCATCTATCTATCGATGTGCAGTATGTATACAGGTCAGGTGCACGTCGAAAAAAAACTTAGAATATCATGGAAAAGTAGCCTGCAGCTCATGTAATACAATTCACAGCATCGCAAAAATATTAGAATATTGCAAACCAATTAAATACATATATATATATATATATATATGTTATAATACAGAAATGTTAACTTGCTAGGGTCAAACCCATATTAAAAATTAGATGTAAAACCAAATCCCCCCCTTAAAAAAAAAAAGCGAGAGAGAAAAAAAAAAAGGAATAAATAGCAAGTAACACATACAGCCTACAAGGAGACAGGTACTGCATTAGGATGAGATGAACTCGTCACTATATGGTGATTCAGACTTCAGGAGGAATGGGTTGAAATGCCCTTTGGACTTTACACTAAGGCCTGTGTGGTTGACAGGTTTGGCTTAAGGTATCTTAACAATATGGACACTTCCCTAATTGAGACTTCACTTGATTTAGAAAGTAAATTGATGATTTAATTGGGTGGTTGTGGGGGTCTCACGGCTAATTACTCCCAATGGACGACATTACAGGAGAATAGATTGCTTTTATAATAGTGGTCTACTCATAGGGGCTCTGATGCAGAAAGAACGTAAAATCAATTGATTAATTGTGTTTGGGGGAAATCTGCAAGCACAGCAGGATTTAAGTGTCAAAGTGAGCGAAAGGCACTTAACAGAAAATATCTCCAAGCTCCGTTGGGACGTCCTATATTGGTGATATAATGTAAATGTATTTAAGATGTGATAAGGGTGCTCCGGTGGTGTAGTGGATAGAGCGCGGACCATTTTGGCTCCAGCCTTCGTTGCAGTGGTTGTGGGTTCAAATCCGACCCGTGGACCTTTACTGCAGGTCATCCCCCATCTCTCTCTCTGTCTCCCCATTTCAACTCTGTACTATCTAATACAGCTTGAAAATGCTAAAAAAAAATCTTAAAAAAAAAAAAAATTTGATAAAGCATACATGTTGCAATACCTGCTTTTTCAATGTTGCTAAGGATATGGTTACATGGATGGCAGTGTTAGTCAGTCTGTCAATGTATTTCGTGCAAATATCTAAACTTTTATAATGGTGTGCTGTACAATTTTTGAGTTAAACATACAAACTAAGTTGTTCCCCTTTTTAATACTGTATATCTCCATTTTTGGGGATATACATTTTTTCCCCAGAAATGTAAGGTCACATGAATATACCTTTTTCCTTTTGTTCAAGATTGTTTTTGGCATTCTCAAGCCTTATTTGACAGTATGGAGAGACACAGAGTTGAAATGGGGAGAAAAAGAGAGGGGGATGACATGCAGTAAAGGTCCATGATGGGTTGGATTTGAATCTGTGACCACTGCAACAAGTACTAAGTCCACATGGTATGCGCTCTATCCACTACCCCACCGGATCACCCAAACACAGATTATTTTACTGACTTTGGTAATCACCTGACTTTTCCTGTAGCACCATAATGAAGTAATCCTTTGAGGTTTAGGGTGACTATTTAAACTGTTGGCTTCTAATATATCTGTGTCATTTAAATAATGCATTCTATTAACTGAATTTATCCCTTCGTAATGTGTCTAGTACCATATGCAGGTCAGAGTCGTTTGTCCACTAATGTTGTAATGACTATCTGCCTGCAAACTGATTGACTACTGACTTTAGTTACTGTCAGCATGCTAGTAAACTAACCCTGCGTTCCAATCCCCATACTTCCCTACTATTCAGTATGCCAGAAAAAGATATAGGATGTCCCAATACATGCATGTCAATTGCAGTATGCTGAAAATACAGAAATGTTCCACTAACTCCAATAGCATTTTGGAGTATTCGTCTTTATTCTTGACATTTCTCGACATATTGAAAATAAATCTTCCTTATCTGATTTTTTTTTCTCTCCTGTGGCCCTAAAACTCTTCTGTACTTTAGTATGTAGTGTAGAAAAAATAAAGAGTATGTGATTTGCAACGCAGGGAAAGTTAGTGAATTTTCCAAAAGCAGGATATTAGCATTGTCATTGTAAGCCTATTGTCAGGCTAATCTTAGCAAGTAGCTCAAACCACCTCTGAGATTGGAAAAATACCCAAAAAATACAGTTACAAACTGACAACACACGCCTTGACAAAGTGTGCATAGTGTGTGAAAGATGAAAGAAGATTCTGGCTCGTGTAATTCTGAACTAGACAACTAGAACCCCTTTGAAATGCATTTTTAATTGTGCCAAGTCCTTGAAAACAGAAATGAATGCTAATGTTTTACCTTTCCATGTAGATCTCAGGCGCTTACAAACAAACTCCATTACAGTCAGTGAAGTTTTAATGAAGATGGGAAAATGTCATCACAGATTTGGGCGATGAGTGAAAATGAAGCTGTTTCTTCTAATGCCTTTGTTTTTATTGACTTTTTTTTTATTATTATTTTTTGGTATTTTCAAGGTTTATTAGATAGTACAGAGTTGAAATGGGGAGACAGAGATGGAGAGAGAGAGAGGGGGGGATGACATGCAGTAAAGGTCCACGGGTCAGATTTGAACCCGCGACCACTGCAACGAAGGCATGAGCCAATATGGTACACGCTTTATCCACTATGCCACCGGAGCGCCCAAATGTATTGACTATTTGTATATGTTTTTTTTTTATCTTTAAATACACTTTTTAACATACATTTTTCTTTTACTATTACCTGCATTCTGGTAATTGTCTGTGGGTGGGAGAGACGGGCTATAATGGGATTAATGTACTGTATGTACAGTTTGTGTAGTTGTAGTTTTAACTCCTACATTTGTGTTTGTATTTGTGATGCTTCTTGCTGCTTCTACTTTGACATTTGATATTGCCAGTGATAAGCCTTCTTCTGTAAACTACCCTGTGTTTAGTGAAGAAGTCAATACATATATAGTATGTACTTAAAAAAAAGATGAAGCTATTCAAAACACTTCAATGGTATTCAAAGGTAGAATAGACAAGTACCCTACCCTACACATGGGTTTAGTGGCCATAGGGAGTGGAGATAGGCTCATCTGTGATATCCTTTTTCATTTTAGCTCTGCAAAGGTGTTGCCACTAGTACTTTGCATCTAAAGTGCAAGAGACCAGTCTGGATTTTTCTTCAATCTTCATCTCTACATTACTTATTAAAAAAGCTCAAAAAATTTATTGGAATTTGGTAGAAATATTGTCAGTAGTTTCTATTATAAAACCAAAATGTTCATTCTAATCAAACTGTGGCATTTTTTTATGCTTTATTGATAGTGTAGAGACAGAGTTGAAATGGGGCAGAGAGGGGAGCGACATGCAGAGAACGACCGCGGGCTGGAATCGAACCCGGGTCCGCTGCTGGCCGAGGCCCATGGGGGGGACGCCCAACAAATCCAGTGTTAATGCACCAGCCTAGCCCTAGGCTCTGTAAACCGGTACATTGCTTTAGCTATGGTGGCCCATTTGTTTGCGTCCCAGTTTACAGAGCCTCGAGGCTGTGTATTAACACCTGTTTTTTTTCTCCAGCGAATACACATTACAATCAATCAATCAATCAATCAATCAATCAATACTCTATTTTCACTCGAAAGACACTGAGGTTTCCCTCATTTACAGTGACGACAAACATACACAATACACACAATCACAAGGATAACATAAAATGAGCAGAGGAAACAGAAATAACGTACGGACAGGTAAGCAGATCATGAGGAGATATTCACTGATATTGACAACAAAGTGATTTTATCAACAAGCGTTTATCAAAATCGCTGACTCCACCTTTAAAGGCAAAATGAAGAAATATATATATTTATTTTTTTATGTGATAAGAACCGCTGTGCAACTAATTCCTCTAAATATCGCGTTACTGCAGAGAATATTAAATGCTGATCTTAGTGAGCGATTAATAGTCAACAAAACACACTCACACACACACACACACACACACACAAACACACACACACGCACGCACACACACACACGCACGCACACACACACACACACACTGTGGATCATTTTGTGATGCATTAAAATCCACTGTAAATCCAGAAGGAATTTTCCCCTCATAACTAGGTCAGCCATCAGATCTGCAAACTAAGCAAGTGTGTGTGTGTGTGTGTGTGTGTGTGTGCTATTGGTCCATGCGTGAGACTCCCAAAACCCAATCAGGGCTGTAGCAGAGAGGCAATGTGTTCACTTGTTATCTTTTTTGCTAATTCATAGTTAACTCAATACATCACAAAGATTAAGATCTGCATTAATCTGACAGCCTTTTCATCCCGTGATCCGTCGTGTCAAATGGATCAACTCAACACAATTAGCGTCAGCGCGGTGATAAGGAAAATAGGTCACACAACATTGTGACAAAAACACTTGCTGTGGCTTTGTTCATATAATTAAAATAAAATAAAACGCTGCACGAGATTAAAAAAAAAAAAAAAAAACTGTCTTGACAAAAGTTTACAGTTTGAAAAGTGGAGTCAGCCATTGTGGAGAACAAAACTTGTTGTCAAAATCACTTTGTCAAAAAATAAATGAGTATCTCCTAACGATCTGCTACCTGTGTGTGTGTGTGTGTGTGTGTGTGTGTGTGTGTGTGTGTGTGTGTGTGTGTGTGTGTGTGTGTGTGTGTGTGTGCGTGTGTGTGTGTGTGTGTGTGTAAATTAATCTTAGATGAATACACAGTCCAGGCTCTGTAAACAGGCATGTTGCTAGCTATGGTGGGCCTCCTTTGTTTACCCTGTGTGTACATACCTGTTTACAGAGCCTATTCTGTGTATTAACACAGGTTTCTTTTCAGCGCACACACAGTATGAACAGGTAGTGCTTTGTGCATATAGATATTCACTGATTTCAAACAAAAACAGGTGTTCTCCAGAATCACTGACTCCACCTTTAAGTGTGAATGTCGATAGTTAGCCTGCTATCGGTGTAAATGGGAACAGGTCTCATTCGAAAAAGAGCCTCCGGCCTCAATGGGATTTACCTGTATACATAAAGATTTAAAAAATGTATGAGGTCTGAGCTGTCTTAGCAGTCATTCAAATAATCTCTACACTTTTTCACTTTTCTCTGCATACTAGTTATTCCAATAAGGACATTAAGTAAAATGCAAATGCACCACAATGCTTCCTTATACCAGAGGCAATGCAGCCTGCTACATTTTAACAGAAGCACTGCTCATTCTCCCTAGTGTAAAACCACAGCCAGTAGCATCTAAAGAAATGTAGAAATGAACCAAAAAAACAACAACAATATGGTCACAAACACACCTGCTAGCAATAGCTTATACCACTCAGCAGTACAGTATAGCCACAGATTCAACATAGCATCACTTCTCATTATCTTGTTAAGAGAGAAACTATTCCCTTGTGTGCTGGTTCATTATGCCCAGCGTTATACATTAAAGATCAATATTATATTATACCGTCGAAACAAAACATTAGTGGTGTTTTTTTTAAAGGGAAAAAAATTGAGAAATTGGAAAACAAAGCCATTGATGAGTTATTTTTTATAGTAGGCTATACCTCTCATTTAATTAGTGTTACTTCTGTATATTGCAAAGTGGGCTTATAGTGAGCTGATATGTGCCAAGTAATATACCGCTTAATCGGCTTCACAACATCATGCCTATCCAAATGTTAATACACAGCCTAGGCTCTGTAAACGGGCATGTTGCTAGCTATGGTAGGCCCCCTTTGTTTATATACCAGTTGACAGAGCCCAAGCTTTGTAGTAACACCAAATTCTTTTTTCAGCGCACACACAGTATGGACCGGTAGCAGATCGTGAGGAGATATTCACAGATTTTGACAACCAGCGTTCTCCAGAATCACTGACTCCACCTTTAATACATTTGATATTCTAGTTGTTGAGATCATTCAGGATGGAGCAAAGTGGTGGACCGACTGTTGCCATTCCAGTAGCCCAGTAGTGTGTGTGTGTGTGTGTGTGTGTGTGTGTGTGTGTGTGTGTGTGTGTGTGTGTGTGTGTGTGTGTCAAGCGAAACCACCACTGTATGCAACCCTTTAAGCTATCCATGAGAACAGCAAAAGGGGTCACACACAAGTCTCTATCTCTGCATGGAGACATTTTTTTCCCCCTAGCCCTATTTGCATAACCTCCTTATTCACCATGGGAAAAGTTATATCAAAAGGTTTTTATAAGAACATTTCATTTCAACATCTCTGTGACTATGAGAGAGAGAGAGAGAGAGCGAGAGAGAGAGAGAGAGAGAGAGAGAGAGAGAGAGAGAGAGAGAGAGAGAGAGAGAGAGAGAGAGAGAGGAAGAGGAAGAGAGAGGGAGGGAGGGAGGAATAAAGAGAGAGAGAGAGAGAGAGGGGAGAATGACAGACTGAAGGAAAAGGGGCAGCAGAGATTGAGAGAGAGAGAGAAATAGAGAGAGAGATTGAGAGACATAGAGAGAGAAGAGACAGAGAGAGAGAGAAAAAGAGAGAGAGAGAGAGGGGAGAAAGACAGACTGAAGGGAAAGGGACAGCAGAGATTGAGAGAGAGAGAGAGAGAGAGAGAGAGAGAGAGAGACGGAGAGAGAAAGAGGAAAAAGGAGAGAGAGAGGGAGCAGACCTCATTTATTGTTTTGTTTTCGGTTGCATAACAGTATTTCTTTATGAAAAATCCTAACTGCGGTTCATAATTGGTGCAGTTACTCTGATGAAAAACAACATCACACGCGTATATATATCAAAAGGAATTTTAAAGTAGTTTGTGTTCACTCGATTATTGACTTTCCTTAATGAGACTAATTCATAAGATGTCTTGTTCATTGCAGTGTGAATGACCACCATGGCCTACTTCACCGGTGGGAATATGAAGGTGTATTGAACTCTGAGATCCTATGTAGTATAAATGTGCAAAAAAAATAGAAATTGGTTCATCCTAGCCTGAGAAAAGGCAGAAAGAGTGTTTTATGGTCTCACTGTCTAACCCTACATTTCTCTTACTGTGATGTCACAGTAAGAGAAATGTAGGGTTAGACACCATAAAACACTTTATGAAGTAGGCCCCAAATAATCCTAGACACATAAACAAACTGCATGGTTGTGTTATGGCCGAAAAGTTACAAATACTATTATTATTTTTTATTTTTTCACAAGATTTTTTTTTGCCATTAGCTGGGTATGTTGAGTAGCAGGAAATAGCCAGAGCCATCAGTGTTAATGGTTGGTGGGTATGAGGAAAGCACTTACAAATCAGCTATAGCACACAGCAGAGGTAACATACAGCTCCAGAAAAAAATTAAAGAGACCAGTCTGGATTTTTCTTAAATCTTCATCTCTACTTAACTTATTGAAAATGCTCTTAATGACAAAAAACATATTGGAATTTGGTTGAAATGTTGTCAGTAGTTTATATTATAAAACCAAAATGTTCATTCTACTCAAACATATGCCTCTAAATAGTAAAATAAGAGACGTTGAACATTTGGACTGGTCTCTTAATTTTTTTTTTCCGGAGCTGTATATTACTTATCTGAATGTTTCTAATGCTCATGTGGCGCAACTAGTGGGTTTTCGGTTTTACACTCATCCTGTGATCATTGGAAGCTTTAATGGCCTATACTTATTATTCCATATGTCTATCCGTTTGATATTCAAAATAAACAATTGGATTCTCAAGGAAAAGCCCAGTAGGTGTTGATATGGAGCTGGAAGAAAAAACTAAGAAGGTCTACCCATAACCCAAAACTAAATATGGTTTGGTTTTGATCACATATACACAACATTATTGATTTTTTCATTTACTTTTTTTTTACCATTTATTTACTGTATACAGGTAAATCGTATCCTGGAAACTATTTTTCATTGGAGACTTGTTCCCATTCCCACGTTACCATTCACACACAATCAGACACCAATTGAAGGCTAACTATCACGAGCAATTTAGGGTTCAGTTTCTTGCTCAGGGACACTTCGACATGTGGCGGGGAAACGGGGGATTGAACCACCGACCCTATAGTTGAGGGTAGACCACCCTACCTAGCCTTCCCTCCATAGAAGACATATAGTAACTCATGTGATGATAATTTTGGCCCAAAAGAACATTTCCAACAATTACACAATTCGATTACCAAAGGGTAACTATTTAAATAATGGATATGTTTGTTTGGTATCACCCAATCCACACTAATGAATCCCACAGTATACACCTTTAAATGAAAGTAACCAGTCAAGGAAAAGGCTGGTACCAATTATG
>NC_137230.1:34779215-34801715 GCF_949987685.1 Ammodytes marinus
TCTGTCAAGTGTTGCTTTGAATTCATCCATAACCTGCACTTAGAAATATCCATCTGGGGTCTAGTGCACATTTAGAAAGGGGAGAGGGGACCCAATAAAGCAAGGAATAATGTTTTTAAAACCAGTTAAAGAGGAGTTGGTGAGTGCAGTTCTGGAGTGGGCAGGCTAAGAGCGTTAATTTAGACCTTTTCTCTATCTAGCTACTTGTGTTATGAAGTGAAGTGTGCACAAATGAGTTGAGATTGGGCCACTGCTGGGTGTATCAAGGCACCTGCTGCTATCAAAATGAAACACCGGCAGAGACATTCAGAGACCAGATGCTGAAGGGACAGACCACATAGGGACTGTCCTCCAGAGGGGAAAGACAGCATCACTCATTTAAAAAAAAAGTATGTAGGTTATTGAGAGACAGCTGAGTATTTCATTACCCTTTAATGTAGAATTTTGGGATTTTTTTCATAGCAGACTTGGTAGAAAATAATTATAATATCCGTAAGTATGTCTAATTTAGTGCCTAATAGCTGATTTTAGTTTTTATATAATGTATTTATTTTTTCTTAGAAAGGGTCTCGTATATCTCCTTATTTCTCCATACCATGGACCAAAGCATGGGCGCCACCATTTTGGAAGTGCCATAGTTGGAATGTCATCAGCTCTACAGAAGCACAGAATGGAACAGCTGGCCACACTGTGTCCATCAGAACTACCAGTTGGAATGTTCTTGAAGAATTTCTGTTGCTTCTCTGAACGGGAGCCATAGAGACCAACTGTTATGATTTCATATTACACACTGCACCTTTAAAGGTGCAGTGTGTAATATGACATCATCAAGAAAGTTCTACAAAGTTCTAGAATGCAACGCTCCCTAGGTAACCCCACCCCTTTCAAAATAATAACAGAAGCTACAGTGGCCTTCAAGGACAAGAACAATTCTACATGTTAAACAATGCACCTGATGACATTCCAACTATGACACTTCCAAAATGGCGGTGACAAGGCCTTGGTCCAAAGTATGGAGAAATATGGACATATATGATACCCTTTCTAAGGGAAAAAAATAATAATTTAAAAAAAAAATCAGCTATTATGCACTAAATTAGACGTACTTATGGATATTATAATTCTTTTCTACAAAATCTGCTGGGAAATAAAACCCAAAATTCTACACACTGCAGGTTTAAGAGGAAAAGTTCAACATTTTAAATTTTTAGCTGTTTGCATCACACTCCGGCTCAAGAAAAGGCGACAGAAACCGTTCCTGTAACTGTGTGTGTATGTTTTAATATGGAAATGGGTCGCTCATCCAGGATGTTATTGATCATAACTGAACAAAACAATTTCCCTCACAGGAGCATGTGATCCCTGGAACACTGCTTGAAGTTAGAAAGCTTCCTGAAAAGTTTCTGTTTCACTGTTGTTGTTGTTGTTGTTGTTTACAGCAGCAGGGCCCACAGTTTGGTTTAGATGCCTCAAAATAATCCGGTATATTGTAATCATTACATTTTCATTCGATACTAAGAATTACACATGGCGTAAACATGCTTTCAGGCTCTGCACATGTAAAGAAATCTCCCTCCTCTGACACTGTATGGAGCACCTTTAACTAATGCTGACTCATGTCCATCATACTACCCTATTTACTGCGGTCTAAATATTTGAAAAGAAAGCAAAAGGAGAGTGTGTGTGTGTGTGTGTGTGTGTGTGTGTGTGTGTGTGTGTGTGTGTGTGTGCGTGCATGTGTGTCTGTGTGTCTGTGTGTGTGTGTGTGTGTGTGTGTGTGTGTGTGTGTGTGTGTGTGTGTGTGTGTGTGTGTGCGGGCGCGAGTATATGACGTGTGTGTGTGTGTGCACGCGTACTTGACTTGCATGCATGTGTGTGTGTGTGTGTGTGTGTGTGTGTGTGTGTGTGTGTGTGTGTGTGTGTGTGTGCAATAGTTTAAGAACTCAAAAACACCCCTGGAGTATAGCTGCAGAGCTGGACTCATGTTGGTGTGAATATTGAGTTGGTTCCAGTGCGGTGCCACCCTGTGTGCCCTCAGGTGAACGCCTGCTTGGCTATTTTCTCCACAGTTCAAAAATCTTTCTTTCATGCCATCTGCGCTTTGGCCCTGGGACATGGCATTCAAACAAGGGCTACAGAGCACACAGACACACGCGCTCCTATACTGTATACACCCTCCATCCATACAAATAGACTGGGAGTTGTTTCACTCATTCACTTTTTACTACACACCTTAGGTAAGATTGCTAGCACAGCACACAGACATGGCATTTAATAGCAGCTACAATAAGCATGTCACTCTCTACCCCCCTAGTCATGGATGTGCTGTTTATTTTATTTTGTATCACTAGGAGCAACACTATTGTAGTTATGTGTGTAGGGGGGCCACTGAGGAGAATGCCAATGCCTGTAACTATGCAGAAAAAGTGCCAAGGAGAATTATTTAAATGCTTTTGCGAGACAGTCTTGCTCATTGTTGCATGTGTGCCTCAACCTGGCACTATTAGATTCAATTCAAAAAAGTGTTTTGGCGCTCAGGATACGTATCATCATGGATATGTTTGAGTTGTGTTGTAGGCTACATTGTATTGCATTTAAGGCACTTAAGTAGGCCATGTGTATGTATGTGTGTGTGTGTGTGTGTGTGTGTGCGTGTGTGTGTGTGTGTGTGTGTGTGTGTGTGTGTGTATGTGTATGTGTATAATTACATAGATGTTCTATTTGTTCTAAACTGATGTCAATTCTGCTTTTGATTAAGCTGTTTTAGATGAGAATTCAATAAACTCAAACTCATCTACATTTGAAAAACATTGGTGACAAAACTTGCTTAGCTTAACAACATCTTCCATGACATCAGCGTAGGACTTTTTCCCTACACACACACACACACACGCATGCACGCACGCACGCACGCACGCACGCACGCACGCACGCACGCACGCACACACACACACACACACACGCACACACACACACACACACCCAAACACACACGCAGCATCACATCAGGTTTTTTTTTCGGTTTAATCAGAAGCTTATGGGGGAGACACAGGCAGGGAATGCCGCCAGCTACTTGTGTTCCTGCATCTTCAGCTCAGCTTGAGTCGCGGCTAATCTGCTAGAAATCAAAGATTAGCATTTTTGAGAGGGGGGGGGTTTTCGCATTCTCCCTCAAAGACCGCTGACTAAGAGATCCCCCCCCCCCTATCTCCCTCCCCTTCCCCTTCCCCTTCCCCTCCCTAGCACTCTACAAAGACAAATCTAGTCTGGCGCATTTCATATATTCCACATTACAAATAACTTTTTTTTTTTCAGAGCTTGCTGCTTGCTTGCTGACGTGCACCAAAGTTGAATTGATGGGGGACGCCATGTATTTGATAACTTGGGGTGGTGGGTGACCGATTTGAACGTTTGACTGTGCATTTTAAAAAAAGTTGCCAATGTAATGTAAAAAAATCATTCGACATTTCAGCACTACTTCATCAAGCGGAACAAATTGGCTCGAGCTACTTTCCATTTTGTTGGCAAAATAAGATTAATCACTCTGTGCCATAATCATGTAAAAATGAAATATATATATTAACATTAAAATGATTTATTAGCATAGCTTTGATAGGTCCAACTCATTTATCTATGTAGGGATCTATAGCTGACGTAGATTGTCATATTTTCAAAATTCTGCATATTTTTTTCAACAATAAAGGAGGAGTCAGCGAGTCTGGAGAATACTTGTTGTCAAAATGAACTTTTTTTTGTCAAAATCGGTGAATATCTCCTCACGATCCACTACAGTATGTCAGTGCAGTGTGCGCTGAAAAATAATTGTGTTTTAATACACAGCATATGCTTCTCTATATACAGTATGAAGACTTGTTTATTTTTCAAGATGATAATTCCCTGGATTTAAAGACCTAGTTTGACGGTGGAAATATGAAGTTGTGTTGAACTCTGAGATCCTATGTAGTATGTATGTGCAAAGATTTTAGAAATCGGTTCATCCTAGCCTGAGAAAATGCAGAAAGAGTGTTTTATGGTCTCACTGTCTAACACTACATGTTAGTGTGACATCACACTAGTAAAAATGTATGGTTAGGATTAACAGGACAGCTGGGCCAAGGGAAGACTGAGGGAAGAAAAACCTCATTCATTATATTATAACATCGATGTTATAATGATAGAACGCCGGTTCCGTATGGGTGAAGTATTCCCTTTAACACTGAAAGGGTCCCTTCAAGTTCCCGTCCAAACTGGCCATTTTCCCCCCGTTAAGAATCCCCCCATCTGTTGCCTTACCATGCACCACATTTCACCATGCATACACATACACCACCATGCATAAATTTGGTTCCAATCTCATGAGCATCCTTGTAAAAAATAAAAAAATAAAAAAAATCTTTGCCAGGCAGTAAATAGATGTATTTGCATATGACTGAATACCATCGTCAAATCGCTGTAAATCCACCCGCTCTTCATCTTTCCTTGATCTGTGTTAGTCGAGCGATTTTCTCCCAGGATCAAACAGGGCTCAGTTCCATGTTCCTAAATCACATGAAAAACGCTGCACTGGGAACCATACAAGCATGTAGCGAGAAGATCAAGACACACATAAGCAGAAACATGGTACAATTATTCAGATAGCCTGTTTCATATGGGACTATTCACAAAACCGCTCCTGTTGTAACAATTCCCTTTGTAGATAAATGCTTAACTAATTGTGCATAGGAGATGAAAAGTACACCAAGGACCAAACTCTACTAAAACGTTTGTGTGTGTGTAAGAACGTGCGCAAACTGGATTTCACTCGAACAAAATTCATAAAATGTGCCCTGGTTCGAATCCCGCCCGGGGTCAGTACTCTGCATGTCATTCCCCTCTCTGCCCCATTTCAACTCTGTCTCTACAAGTCTGTCTAATATGGCAACAATGCCCCAAAAAATAAATTAAAATTAAAATGTGCAAGCTTATCTACTAGCATTGAGGATCGTGTGTATAATGTAAGACCTGTAGGCTATAGTCGGCTTAGTTGATTCCCTGCGAAATACCCACAAACCAAACTCTCAATCTGAGAATTCCTTAGCAATTAAAGCTGGGGTCGAGGATTTGTGGAGAAAATGGCAGTTGGGATAGTGATTTGAATCCAAATACCTCAACCGCTCCACTTGTTCTCTTTGGTCCCTCCCCTATGGTCCCTCCCTGACACGCTCTACACAAACAAAGTCGAGCCAAAGTGAATGGACAGTCCCAACAGCCAATACGAACAGAGAATCGGACCCTCGCTCTGATTGGTCAAAGTGTACAGCTCATGTTAACTATGACCAATCAGAAATCCTCCACCCCAGCTTTAAGCACTCTTTATTTTGGGAAAGTTGTAGATCAGGCCAAACTAGCTTTGTGTGGGACTAGTGTAACAGTTTGTGAGGACAGACAGGGAACACTGTGTTGGTATTTGGATTTGAAGCGTGACTCAGATGTCAGGGTGTGGAAATGTATTTTGTGAGGGCATGGGGTCTGGACAAATGCTGCAGCAAATATTAGGTTGTGTGTGTTTGTGTGTGTGTGTGTGTGTGTGTCTGTGGGGTTGTGTGTGTGTGTCTGTGGGGTTGTGTGTGTGTGTGTGTGTGTGTGTGTGTGTGGGTGTGTGTGTGTGTTTGGCCTTGGCTAATCTTTCAGTTCATGGTTGCTGTGTCTGTTTGTTTTGGCACAAGAACTCCAAAATGTGTTTTCGGACAAAAGGCAACATTTCACATTTGTGTTGCTCTCTGCCCCGTTTGTGCTCCCAATTCCCATTCCTGAAATTGCTCTTTTTTTATAAAGGTTAAGGTTCCCCAGTCGTTGCATACAATACATTGTATTTGCTGGCACCTTTTGTGAACACTCTAGGACACCGTAGAGTAGAAATAGCATTACAATCAATACAAATAGAATAGAATATAATAGAGTAGAATACAGTAAAGATAATATCAAAATCAATATGTTAAAAACTCACACATCGTAAATAGTAAAATTATGATTTGCCATAGTAGTAACTATACTTCCTTGGGCTCATGCAGAATATACATAAACACAATACATTCAACTTAAAGCTGGGGTGGAGGATTTGGGGAGAAAAAATGGCAGTTGGGATAGAGATTCGAATCCAAATACCTCAACCGCTCCACTTGTTAGTGTGAATGCTGGAGCTTCCAGCATTCACACTATTGTTATCCAAATCTTCATTCCACTTCTTCTTCCGTACGTTTTTTGGACCTTCATACCTCCTTCAAATCTTCAGCTATTTTAACCATTCAAATACCAAAATGTTCAGCTCTTTAAGGACATGTGTGGACCTCTTTTAAAAATTTTATACCTTTTCAAATATTTCAAATATTCAGCTTTTTAACAAATTATTTTAACATTGAAGTGGATAGGAGCAGCATTCCAAACCGCTAAAACTTCCTCTGCTTTGAAACCTATCTCCTCCCGCATTTTTTCAGCTAGAGACTCCATTCAAACGTTAAACAATTCACATTAATTACAGCTATTAAATTCTTTGACAACTTTTTAAAATCTTCAACTGTCTTTGAACAAACACAGTTTTAGTTTTAAGCTTTTTTCAACCTCTTTCTTTTTATAATTTATAATGGGATCCGGATGGGACGGAATGTTCAGAGGCAGAGTGGGGGAACCAACTGTTACAGTGTAGAACTGGTGTAAAAATACACCAAAACCTTCCACATAACTGCCTCTCGCTCCCACAAATTAAACCCTACGCGGATCATTTTTACATCAAAATGTAGGACATATTCTGCCGGTCGCATAGATGTGACTACTGAAGAAATCGGACCTACACAATGGGAGGTCTGGGCTTCCAAGCTAAATGGTGTCCAACCAACTGCCGCCTTGATAACTGAGACATGACATTTCTGGAGAAAGGCAGACTGTACCACACTTTTAAAATGCTCTGCTTCTCATATCCTTCACATTACAGGCACAATCTTCACACTGTGTCTTCATCAGATTCTTCTGGTTCTAACAATAAAATAATTTTGTCAGTTAGACTCACGGTCCGTCAGTTAGAGGCAGCGGTTTGAGGTGAGGTTTTGGATGAAATGACCTCTCTGAGGCCTCTAAAAGGTGGGATTTCTGCCTGATCACAGACCCCCAATAAGACATACACTCACCTTGGTGACTCACTCTGCCCATTAAAGGGCAATTTCACTTTTTTTTCTTGATTATTTTTTTCTTTTTTCCGCTTTATTAGACAGTTCGGAGAGGCACAGTTGAAATGGGGCAAACACTCTGCTCTTTGAAGGCCTATTTCACACATACATTTTTTGTCTTTCAATTATAATTTTATCTAGACATTTTTAAATATTCAACATCATTCCTATAAGAGTTAAAGAATTCACTACTGTTCATACTTAAGACTGTTTCTTACTTTTCCACATCTTCAAACTCCTTTAGCTGATTCATATACATTCAAGCCATCAAGGTAGTTTAGCTCCAAGTCTATTCAATTACTATTTCATAGTTTTAAGATTTTTATCCATGTCTTTCAACTTCTTCATAATTTCAGCAAGAAATGTTATTCAAGCCTCTATATATTCAACTTTTCAACTCCTTTTAAACTTAGTTTACACAATTATGACTTTTATAAACTTTAACAACTTTATAAATCTTCATAGACCCTTTTAAACTTTTTCAAATCTTCATACTCAGCTATCCAGTTTAGCGTAAGCTGTTTCAGCATTCACACGCATTTTCAGCAGGAAATGCATTTTCTTTATTAAACTTATTATATTTCCGCTTCCGTACGTTTTTTGGCTCTCTTCAACTCCTTCAAATCTTCAGCTATTTCAACCATACAAATACCAAAATGTTCAGCTCTTTAAGGACATGTTTGGACCTCTTTTAACATTTTTCTACCTTTTAAACTTTTTAAAATATTCAGCTTTTTAACCAACTTTTTTAACACTGAAGCGGATGGGAGCAGCCTCCAAACCCTTCAAAAGTGTAACTCCTTCAAATTTTCAGCTATTTAAACCATTCAAGAATCACAGTGTTCTGCTCTTTCAGCACACTATTAAACACATTTCAACATGTTTCAATCTTTTAAAATATTTAAAATATTCAGCTTTTTAACAAATTATTTTAACACTGAAGTGGGTGGGAGCAGCATTCCAAACCGCTAAAACTTCATCCGCTTTGAAACCTATCTCCTCCGGCATTTTTTCAGCTACAGCCTCCATTCAAACTTTAAACAATTCACATGAATTGCAGCTATTAAAATCCTATTCAACTTTTTAAAATCTTAAACTGTCTTTGAACAAGCACAGTTTTAGTTTTAAGCTTTTTTCAGCCTCTTTCTAAATTTATAATGGGATCCGGATGGGACGGAATGTTCAGAGGCAGAGTGGGGAAACCAACTGTTACAGTGTAGAACTGGTGTAAAAATACACCAAAACCTTCCACATAACTGCCTCTCACTCCCACAAATGAAACCCTACATGGATAATTTTTACATCAAAATGTAGGACATATTCTGCCGGTCGCATAGATGTGACTACTGAAGCAATCGGACCTACACAATGGGAGGTTTGGGCTTCCAAGCTAAATGGTGTCCAACCAACTGCCGCCTTGATAACTGAGACATGACATTTCTGGAGAAAGGCAGACTGTACCACACCTTTAAAATGCTCTGGTTCTCATATTCTTCACATTACAGACACAATGTTCACACTGTGTCTTCATCAGATTCTTCTGGTTCTGACAGTACATTAATTTAGTCAGTTAGACTCACGGTCCGTCAGTTAGAGGCAGCGGTTTGAGGTGACGTTTTGGATGAAATTACCTCTCTGAGGCCTCTAAAAGGTGGGATTTCTGCCTGATCACAGACCCTCAATAAGACATACACTCACCTTGGTGACTCACTCTGCCCATTAAAGGGCAATTTCACTTTTTTTTCTTGATTATTTTTTTCTTTTTTCCGCTTTATTAGACAGTTCGGAGAGGCACAGTTGAAATGGGGCAAACACTCTGCTCTTTGAAGGCCTATTTCACACATCATTTTTTTTTCATGTCTTTCAATTATAATTTTATCTAGACATTTTTAAATATTCAGCATCATTCCTATAAGAGTTAAACAATTCACTACTGTTCATACTTAAGACTGTTTCTTACTTTTCCACATCTTCATACTCCTTTAGCTGATTCATTTACATTCAAGCCATCAAGGTAGTTTAGCTCCAAGTCTATTCAATTACTATTTCATAGTTTTAAGATTTTTATCCATGTCTTTCAACTTCTTCATAATTTCAGCAAGAAATGTTATTCAAACCTCTATATATTCAACTTTTCAACTCCTTTTAAACTTATTTTACACAATTATGACCTTTATAAACTTCAACAACTTTATAAATCTTTATAGACCTTTTTCAAATCTTTATACTCAGCTATCCAGTTTGGCGTAAGCTGTTTCAGCATTCACACGCATTTTCATCAGGAAATGCATTTTCTAGTTCTCTTTGGTCCCTTCTTTTGGTACATCTCATGTTAACTTTGACCAATCAGAAATCATATACCCCAGCTTTAATGTAATTGTTAACAGTAATTTTATTTTTTTATTTCTATGCATTTTTGTTTTCGCTTTTCTAATGTCGATTCTATTATACCTGATGTTTTTTTTATCTTTATGTATTTCATGCCCCTGTAAAGCACTTTGAATGGCCTTGTGTCTGAATTGTGCTATAGAAATACGCTTGCCTTGCCTTGCCTTGCCTTAAAGCTGGGGTGGAGGATTTGTGGAGAAAATGGCAGTTGGAATAGAGATTCGAATCCAAATACCTCAACCGCTCCACTTGTTCTCTTTGGTCCCTCCCCTATGGTCCCTCCCTGACACGCTCTACACCAACAAAGTCGTGCCAAAGTGAATGGACAGTCCCAACAGCCAATAAGAACAGAGAATCGGAGCCTCGCTCTGATTGGTCATAGTGTACAGCTCATGTTAACTTTGACCAATCAGAAATCATATACCCCAGCTTTAATCCAAAATAAAAACTTCCACATGTTACATTAATCAAAGAAGGTAAGGTCAAATATATGAAGTACTACTGTTACATAAACATTTCCTTCTCAAAGGTGGAGTCAGCGATTCTGGAGAACGCTTTTTGTCAAAACCCACTTTTGATCAAAATCAGTGAATATCTCCTCACGATCCACTACCTGTAAATACAGTGTGTGTGTTAATACAAAGTCTGGGGTCTATGCACAGGTATTTAATCAAAGGGGGCCCACTGTCTAGCAACATGCCCGTTTACAGAGCCTAAGCTGTGTATTAATACTGGATTTTGTATCACACACACACACACACACACACACACACACACACACACACACACACACACAATGTGTACTTAGGTTCCATGTACAAAGGTGGAGAAGGTCATGCAATAAAGGAAAGCAGTCTTGTTCCTATAAGATCTCTATACCCGTGGGGATTGTCCTTACACACCTCACAGTAATGCCGACAGCTGCAGCCGAACACACACACGCACACACACACACACACACACACACACACACACACACACGCACACACACACACACACACACACACACACACACACACACGCACACACACACACACACACACACACACACACACACACACACACACACACTCCCCTACCTGCCTTACACTAATATATACATTATGCTCAATGAGTCAGAGTGAGAGAGCAGAATGTACATAGCACACGTTTTCTCCCAGATGTAATTTAGGAGCGCTAAGCCGTGTGTGATCAGCGAACCCCTGACTGCTACATAACCATGAAGCGGAATATTAGATTTCCCAGATCACCGACTTCCTGGAAAACTGTGTGTGTGAGATGATAAGGAGATGGGAATGTCCCTTTAGGAGAACTATAGGATGAAGATCAGTATGTAGTATATGTCCTTATCAAGATCAGAAACAATTAAAATGGTGTGTCCAACATTGGAATTTATTTACATATAATATTCTAAAATCTAAAAAAATCTTCTAGGAACTGATTCATTCATTCATGCATTCATTCATTCACTATGGATTGGCCTGTACCAAGCCTTTGCCTGTTTTCATCTCAACATCTTGTTGAATGCTGATAGTTTTCGAGAAACACTGAGGAATTGTGTTCGTAAGTTTTTTTTTTTTTTTTCAGTTCAGAATACTCATTGGCCAAATGCATTTGGATCACAGTGCTTAGTCCTTAACAGCTGGGTTTATATGGACACTCTTATAGTGTAGGATTTTGTCAAAAAAAAAAATTGTCCGACACTGCGATTTAAAAATGTCAAATAATTGATTGCATGCATTTCTTAAATAATTTACAAACGCCTCACATTAAGCTCACGTAGATCAACGTGGCCTAATCTGATACGGTCGTGTTACAACATGAACAAGCATTTTTCACCAGTCATATATTTGTGCATTTTCAATGTACATTTTCACAAAGACGACCTATTTATAACTAATATTTGGGAGAAGGCATCATTCAGTAGGTATAGGTTAATTTGGTGCCATTCCTCTATTGTTTTTAACAATGGTCACATCATTACATGTTATGGATTTTCATTGTTCTTTCTTGTGATATCTTTGGATCAATGTTGTTTCATATAAATATGATTCTAATACAAATTGCAATAGACAATAAAAAACATATACACTACTGATATACACATGCACTGGACAATCTGCAATGCTCGTATAGGGATATGAAGGATATTCCATTTGAGCCCTTCATTGTTTAGAGGCAAAGTCCCAGTGGGTGTGATGGGATAATTCTGTCCATTCGAGAAGCCATCCATCTGACAGAGATTAATCAAAATGGCTGAAGTCTTTGAAGACTGAAGCCAATTAGACATAATATGCAGATGGATTTATGTCACTAAAGCTTCAGATCAGAAGAGGAATTGAGACCCAAGGCATGTGCTTTATACATTCAACAGTGGCATGAATAGTGTTAACTGTGTATTGAATGAAATAGTTATGAATTCAATATGTATTTAGAATGCTAAAAATAAATAAATAATTATAATTACAAATAGCAATGTGCTTTAAAAAAATAACAGCACAATTTAACATAATATATTCGAAATAGTGTCTCTGATGTGGGTTTCTAATGCAAATAAATACATTGTTTGAATGAAATATTTATTTTTAATAATACAAAATTAAAATTAAAATTAATATGATCAAAAAGAAATTGTTGAAAAAGAGATAGGAAAAAGTATGGTCTTGTCAATTTCACCTATGACATCATCAAGAAAGTTCTACAAAGTTCTAGAATGCAACGCTCCCTGGGCAACCCCATCCCTTTTGAATAATAACAGAAGCCACAGTGGCCTTCAAGGACAAGAACAATTCAAAATTTTAAACAATGCACCAGATGACATTCCAACTATGACACTTTCAAGATGGCGGCACTAGGCCTTGGTCCAAAATATGCAGAAATATGGACATATATGAGACCCTTTCTAAGGGAAAAAATAATAATTTAAAAAAAAATGTTCAGCACTAAATTAAATGTATTTATGGATATTATAATTACTTTCTACAAAATCTTCTAGGAAATAAAACCCAAAATTCTACACACTGCAGGTTTATAAAAGTGCAAAATTCAATAAAATAAACTAAACAGGCCATTTTAAATAACACACAAATACTACAATTTGTTTTCAAACACCCACCATTGCCATCAGTGAGATTACTTTAGCTCATGATTTTCTTAATGTGAGTATATTTATTTTGCTGGCGGATTTAATTCTGTCTAAATGTATTAAAATAATCAATCTAATTACAAGCCTTCTATTCCCACACAGAGAAGGAGAGAAAAACACATCAGTGGCATTTTGAAAACATATTTACAGAGGCTGAGGCAGAAAGCATGTCTGTAAATATTGGATTTTGCTGTGAACGAGCAAATGGGTCAGAGTAACATTAGACACAGGCCCTGCGTTCCAAATCGCATACTTTTTCTTTTACTAAACTACATACTAAAGTACAGAAGAGTTCTAGGGCCACAGACAGGAGAGAAAAAAATATCAAATACCATTTACCATTTACCATGTTAGATGTACTCCTGCCAAAGTGAAACTACAGTATAGGGTCCAACAATAGGGAAGCCTCATAGCCCGGGGCCAGTAACACTATCTAGATGTTAAAGGTGCTGTAAGCCAGGGGTGTCCAAACTTTTTTCACTGAGGGCCACATACAGAAAAATCTACGAAGGGCTGGGCCACTTTGCAAAAATAACACATTTATCAGGACATGTAGCTGCTCTGATGTTTAGTTTCATAGTGTCTTCGTAAATTGTAATCCTTCTTCACGGCAACACTTTACTTGCACATTAAAAATATACATCCCCCCTCTTGTTAAATGCCATTGATACACCCAGTGTTTTCTGCTTTTACGTCTAATGTCCAGCTTGGTGAAAATAGTAGCCAGCTGAGATCCCGCCCCTCCAAGAGGGGTCCTGGGGTATGCCCCCCCGGGAGATTTTTTTGAGTTTTTAAAGTGAAATGCATGAATCTGGTGCACTTTGAGAGGGAAATTAAGAGGCTAAAGCTGAAAAATGTTGTATGAAAAAAAATGTAAACACTGTGTCAGATGATTTAGAAGCTATTGGAGAAGGACACATAGATTTTCCATAATAATATTAATTTAAATTTAAATATTATGCAGGGTCCTCTGGGATGGCCTTGATGCTCTTTTTCTTTTATGGGACATATTCCTCTGTAATATAATGAGTGCATTTAGATTATTTAAAAATTAAAAGGGCCATATTACATTATATTTTTAAAATGTGCCAAGGGCCAATCAATCAGTTGTGACACCCCTGCACTAGTGGGTTAACTAAGAAATGCAAAAAAAAAAAAAAAAAAAAAAAATTTTTTTTTTTTAAAGGGCCATATTGCATTATATTTTTAAAATCGGCCGCGGGCCAATAAAAAGCGGGCCGTGGGCCGCAGTTGGCCCGTGGGCCGTAGTTTGGACACCCCTGCTGTAAGCGGAATGGTCACTTTAGCTAACTTCCTATCAGTTACTGCAGTTTGCAGTCCCCTCGCTCATCCCTACGTCACCACATTAATGCACCGCGGTCTTCAAGCAGCAAGTTATCTAGCATCATCTCAAATCCATAAGTGTGATAAAACATGATAAAAACCATCAAAACAGACATTGGGAAGGATTTTTACCTGCTCCGCCATTGTAGGCGCATGCACATTCACCCATCTGTTGCTCTGGCGTGCACCGGCACTGAGACCATGGAGTGTATATACTATATATGAGTGAGACGAGTGTCGGTTTGCAGCGTTCTTTCTTCTGATTGGATAAACATTTCGGGATACTACAATAAGTTTATATGCCGATTACCTGTAAAGCAGCTGACTGAGAGATCGGCTTTATGAAACGTGCACATTATGTAAGTGATCACTGTATGAATAAAGAGCGATTTAACACTTATATTCACATAAATAAACCGCTTACTTCACCTTTAACCACAGAGTATTTTGCATAATTAAAACCAATGCTCAAATTCTTGTTTTTTTTTAAGCATATGTGGTGTGTGTGTAACTGTTGGGCATCTCCATAGCAACACTGTTGAAGTTAAAGGGCGTATCGGGAAGTAAATGACAGGCTAACAAGAGGAGCTGAAAGGCGCCTTGTGCAGTATATTGTAACGGCTACATGACAACTTTACTGTACAGAGCCCTGCTGGAGTTTCAGGCCATTTCATCAGATGAATGGGACTGACCTGACACACACACACACACACACACACACACACACACACACACACACACACACACACACATACACATACGTAGAGACCACACACACACACACACACACATACACATAGAGACGACACAAGCACACACACACATACAGAGTGACCACATACACACACACACACACACACACACACACACACACACACACACACACACACACACACACACACACACAGTCAGTCACCACACACACACACACACAGTCAGTCACCACACACACACACACACACACACACACACACACACACACACACACACACACACACACACACTGTAACCTGCACACACACATTTACACATACACACACACTGTAACCAATGCACTAATACACACACACACACATACAGAGTGACCACATACATTCACACACACACAGCGTCCACACACACACACACACACACACACATGAACACAGCAACCACACACACACACACACACACACACACACACACACACATGAACACAGCGACCACACACACACACACACATAGCGACCACACACTAAATATCGACTCTTTCCTTCCCAGAGCTTAACACTTCTCCTCATGTGGTGGATGGCTTTGTGTCGAGTGCACTCTAGAGATGTATGGTCATCAGTCGTCGGACATTTTTAGCATGGGCTGGAAATGAAAGCCCTTTGCCATGGCGATGTAATAACACACGGCTGTATTCTTTCCATGTACACAGAATAAAGCAGCAGGGCAGAATAAAGCAGCAGGGCACAATCTGAAGACCAGCCAATGTTAAATACCTAGAATGAGGCAGGTTGTCGTGATCACCTGGTTGCTGTGTGTTCCCCCTCCTGTGCCTGCCACGCCCCCCCTGTCTGTCACCGCTCACCTGGTCTGCATCAGCAATCACCCACCTACTTCACCTCTGGCTTCCCTGCTGTCGTCGCCAGATCGCACCATGCACTACAGTGGTAACTATGCGTGGCTGGCTCCAGTTGATTCTTTTACCTCGACCTGTTTCTCGCCTTTTTGTAGTTTTTTGTGATCACGCTGTTTTTCCTCTGCCTGCAGTTACCCAGACCACTACCTCCAGCCTGCCTACCTGCCTCACTACCCCCCGGCTTCCCCACTCCCCACCTGCTCCCCCACCTCATTAGATAAACCTTTTTTTCATCAAATGCAACACTGTCTCTGCTTGCTCTTGGGTCCAGTACGTTTAACCTAACACTTTAGTTTATTGCACACACACACACACACACACACACACACACACACACACACACACACACACACACTCTCATACGTACGTACAGATGCACAATTTATTTCAAAAAGGAGAAACTTTCATATGTTCTATAGACTCATTACACATTCAATGAAATTAATCTAGAATCATTTTATTTTAGAAAGTTGAACATTTCTGATGTATAAATCCATTGTTTGATTGGTTTTGTGTAGTATATAATATTTTGAGATGCTGAATTTGTTTTTATTCCATGAGCTGAAAGCCCGTTATACTCAAAATCAACACAAACGAAAGAACTGACATGTTTCAGTTTTTGTAATGAATCTAGAATACATGATATATTTACTTTATAAATGGACTTTTACATGATATATATATGTTTTAAGCTGCACCCGTGAAAAACACACATACACACACAAACACACTCACACTCACACACACACACACACACACACACACACACACACACACACACACACACTCACACACACACACCACACACACACACACACACACACACACACTCACACACACACACACACACACACACACACACACACACACAATCATTTTCAAAGCGTTTGAAAGCTGTTCCAAGTTCCCAGTAAGTAGAGTTTACTGTGTGTGTTCTTGTGCTGGCTCAACAGTATGTGGCGACAGTGATTTGCACACGAGTAGCAGAGTAGTAATTAGAGACACAGTGGAGTGCTGAGCCAATACAGGCAGATAAAGAGCCCCTTTTGCCCACACGTTTCAAGCTGTAATTATGTGTAATTGTGATTTTGTGTGTGTGTGCGTGTAGCTGTGTGTGTGTATGTGTGTGTGTGTGTGTGTGTGTGTGTGTGTGTGTGTGTGTGTACGTGTGTGTGTGTGTGTGTGTGTGTGTGGCTTCATCTCTCAGCATCGCATTCCTTTCAAAATGAGTCTTATGGGGCCCTCACCTTTACTTCTCACTGATCAGCAGTTTTGCACCACACACACACACACACACACACACACACACACACACACACACACACACACACACACACACACACACACACACACACACACACACGCACACACCAAACCAAATGGCTGGTTAGTGTGTGTGTGTGCTCCAACTCATTACAGTGAAGCCATGGTATGGTTGGGGGTCTTCACGCCTACGTAAACCCCCACAACCGCTGCTAAACTGCCACCGCGAACTCCATCAGTTTAATTTAATTACATTTCAGAATTTTTGCATTAAAAAGACTGTCACCAGCACTGAGCATGATAGATGTACTGTAGGAATATTGAAGCAATCAGTGACATTCTTGCAGAGAAAACAGTGACACAAAAGGGGTACAAGGACGCAACCTTATACTGTACGATAGGCAAGTGAATAATGTGACAAAAATGAGCTGATGGAAATGCGATTTGTTTGGGGCGCGAAAAATCAACCTAGAAAGGGTTACCAGTGTATAAGGTACGATTGTATGACCAAATGCAAGCCACCATTTCAACCCCTTCAATCATGGATGGATTACTGAGCGGGGTTAGAGAGCTTTCCTCGATAGAAAATATTTTCCTCTCATATTTTCTTTACATTTCCACTCCAGATTGTCAATATGAACGGACAGACCTTTCATAACAAGGTACCACAATTGCCATACTTTTTAAAATTGCATCAGATTATGTAGATTGAGCAAAACTAGTCTTCGTAATAACTACATCATTTTTCTAACGTAAGAAATACATTTTGCAAGTAAAGGTAACTAGATTTTCTTCGTAAAAACTAAAAACAAATTTTAATGTAAGAAATATGTTTTGCAAGTAAAGTACCTACTTAATTTTACTTTAAGTAGACTTTACTTGCTAAATGTATTCCTTGCATTCAAAAATGTATGTAGTTCATACAAATAGTATTCTTGTGTGGTAATAATTGTATGCAAAAAGTTGCCTTGATATTTTTAAGTAGATCGAGCAAGATATGTTTATCAGTGTATCCTATAGTATTGATAACTCTTTAAGAATCGTCCGAAACCTTTTTATTGTGTTGCTTAACCTTATCACATTTGGAACAGAGAACTTGCTTTATCTAAGCCAGAGAGGGAGAAAGAAAGGCATTGTAGAGCCGAACGCCATTGATGAGCGACTCATTTAGTTTCAAAGGGAGGGTAGACATGCAACACTAAATCAATGTGAAGGGGGGCAGACATTGCCAGTGTGACGCAATGTTTCGCCCACCCTCACAGGTTGTGACTGTCCATCTCTTGAACATATAAAGCCTTCAGAGACCTTACCCTTGTGTCTGAGAAAAAAACCTAGACATCCATGCTTGTTGGCGCACAGAAATATGATGTAACTGTTCTCATCAGAATATGCTAGACTTTAAGAATGAAAATAAAATACTGGATAGCATAATTGGCAGCCCTGATGTCACGCAATAATGTAACGATGTCCTGAAAATGTACAAAAACGCCTCCACATTTATTGAAACTACCACTTAGGCAAGGCAAGTTTATTTATATAGCACAATTCAAACACAAGGCCACTCAAAGTGTTTTACAGGGGCAAGATTAAAATACATAAAACACATTAGAAGACATTTAAAAGTGAATGAAAAGAAGTAAAACATTTAAATAAAATTAAAAGTACAGGTTAAAATGGAAACAGAAAAGTCTTCAGACTCGATTTAAAAGAACTGAGGGTTGCAGCAGACCTCAAGTTTTAACTTGATTGAAAATGCAATGAAATCCAACGATCTAATAACTTGACCAATGATCAAATGAAATCTCCTGATTGATATTGTAATACAAGTTCATTGATAATGTTATAGCTTTCTGGTGGGTCCTTAAAAAAATGTATAATGTAATCTGAAAAAATTTGTTTTTATTCTCAGAAATGTTAAGTGTGCAATTATACACCATTTATCAAACTGTTGGTGTCATGTAAGGCAAGGCAAGGCAAGTTTATTTCTATAGCACAATTCAGACACAAGGCCATTCGAAGTGCTTTACAGGGGGCATGAAATACATCAAGATTAGACATTCGAAATTGCATTTACGAAATAGTAAAAACAAAGAAAATACATTAAGATTAACAATAAGTTTTCCATTAGACATCATGTTGCCTTAGACTACTGAACACACTAACATCTAACACTGATGTTGTGTTTGGAAATGTAAACCCTATAGGCTTTATGTAACAGACGGCAAGGTTAACATTGCTATCAGGCTAAGACGTATTTAGCTACACTCCCTTGCAATACCCATGCTGACCGACTTAATGAAAAACAAAAAAAAACAAAGAAGACAATTTTTATTTTTTATTTGTTTTACTTGTACAGCACGGACTATGATGTATGGATCCAATCTTACATGTTCTAGTTCAAAAAGTGTGTGTGTGTGTGTGTGTGTGTGTGTGTGTCTTTCATACAGCCCCCTTTGAACTTTTTGGAATACCTTTTTTTTTCCAAAGGCCGCAGGGACCCTAATAACTGGACTGTGACATGTTATGTTGCCAGTGCTTTTGCGGGATTAACAAAAAAACAGGCCCAGACTCTTGACATTTGATAGTTCAAGGCAATTTAAAGAACTCTTTAGACCATGGCTCTTGAATGTCTTTGAAAAAAAACACGAACATTGACAAAGAGAGAAGGCAGACAAATGCTTAAAGCAAAGGAAACAACTCTTATATCCACTCCCATTTAGGCTGGGAAGGTCTACAATAGCAGCATCTCATTTGATGTATGCTATTTGCCAAAAAATATATATTTTTATTTTCAAGTGCAGCAATAACTTTGATGTTTTCTGAAAGGACCTGACTACTAGTTTTGTCCCATGGAGCCTTATGACGTGGGTTCAGAGATAACTGCATTGCCTTAACTTAATATCTGCTACATATCCTTTCAATTAAGTTTGTTTAAATAAAATATATAAGACGTAATAGTGTAATTTTCTTTGCAGACGAAAAGCTGAAATTTTCTGGCATCTAAAATCAATGTCTTGAATGGAATTTGTGCCTGCAGTTAAAGCTGGGGTGGAGAATTTGGGGAGAAAATAGCAGTTGGGATAGAGATTTGAATCCAAATACCTCAACCGCTCCACTTGTATTTATTATTTTTTTTATCTGAGCCTCGCCCTGATTGGTCAAAGTGTACCGCTCATCTTAATTTTGACCAATCAGAAATCACATACCCCAGCTTTAATTTAGTTGTTGTAATATGATGCAATAAGCGTACTATATCATTTGGAAATAGTAGAAATATACTAAGAAGAGTAAGTTTGAAAGGGTGCCACTTAAAATAACTTGTATTGCAGGATATCCAACATCTATTTGAAAATCAAATGCTAGGCACCGTGACTTTCAAAGTTGGCATCAAATCAACATCATACATCATCAGACATGGTGGTGATCAATGTATACTTATAAACTATAGCTCTGGAAAATATTAAGAGACCAGTCTGGATTTTTCTTAAATCTTCATCTGTACATAACTTATTAAAAAACTCTCTTAATGACACAAACATGTATTGGAATTTGGTAGAAATGTTGTCAGTGGTTTATATTTATAAAACCAAAATGTTCATTCTACTCAAACATATACTTATGAATAGTCAAACGAGAGACACTGAACATTTGGAGTGGTGGTCTCTTAATTTTTTCCAGAGCTGTATGTCCGCATTCTGAAACATGTAGGTGTTGTATTCATACATAAAATAACGTTAGAAGCTACAATTATATGGGGGTGTATTGGTATATGGTCTATTTTGCGCCGAACTGTTGAGGTTGGAGGTGTCAGGTTTTTCTTGCCACTTATACAGTATAATATAGAGGATATATAGATATGGCTCTTTGACAGGCAGGTTTATTATTCACCCTCAAATGGAAAAATGTGGACGGGGGATAAAATGAATAAAAATGCTGCTGTCACCTCACACACACAATAAGGGAAAAAAAACTGTTGAAGTCAGTCTTCCGGTGGCCTTAAGTATGTGTGTGTGTGTGTGTGTGTGTGTGTGTGTGTGTGTGTGTGTGTGTGTGTGTGTGTGTGTGTGTGTGTGTGTGTGTGTGTGTGGCCTTAAGTATACGTTGGGTGTTATGGGGCACCTCAAAGATATAGATGTTGTTGACAGTATAAATGTTAAAATATAGTGAGCATACTCAGCAGAATATCGCTGACTGCTGTATATTTCAATTGCTACTGTAGTATATGCTCTGACTCAGTTCTTTCTGTATGAATAAATGTGAAAGTGTTTTGCTCAATAAGGCCCTGTTCTGTAAGCAAGTGCTATAACGTGAAGAGTTTTTAAAGGCCCTTGGAAAACCTTGTATGAAATAGTAAAAATGTATATTTGAAGGGGGCGCCCTTAGCTCAGTTGGTAGGGCGTCCCCCCCATGGGCCTCGGCCAGCAGCGGATCCGGGTTCGATTCCAGCCCGCGGTCGTTCTCTGCATGTCACTCCCCTCTCTGCCCCATTTCAACTCTGTCTCTACACTATATATATATGTTATTAACCACACCACTAACAAGAACACAACTGGGTACAACAGCTTTCTCATCATATGCACCAAAGGTCTGGAACTTCAAGCCACTCTAAAGCTGGAATCACTCCCACCACTCAGTACCTTTAAAAACATGTTACAATCAGCTCTAAAAGAACACTGCAACTGTTTTTAACCTGATGCCTTTTATTTATTTTTAATTTGTTTTTTTTAGCTGTATGTATTAGCTTGTTTCTATATAGCCTGTTATGAAGTGTAATTTTAGCATTATAGTGTCAACTGTGGTGTACTTTGTTTGTGTGTGTGTGTGTGGCCTTGTGCAAATTCTGCAACTTCTTTTCTGCTGCCTGTCTTGGCCAGGACTCCCTGTGAGAAGAGTTACTGTAACTCAATGGGACCTTCCTGGTGAAATAAAGGTTAAATAAAAATAAATAACATAAAAAATATCAATAAAGCATAAAAATGACAAAAAAATATCTTTAAAAAAAGTAATAATAATATTAATATATGATATCAAAGTTGGATGTCTTAATAAGGTTTTACAAAATTCAGATTGAAAATGTATGTTCATAAATATAAAAAAAAATCTGTTTTTTTACCATATTAAATTTGACATATCTTGGTAGGTGTGACAGTGATAGTTTTCATTGAATGTTCAGACAGAGAACTGCGGTGATTGGTTCAAAATACTTATTGTGTCATAAGAACCAGCGCATAGCCCATAGCCTCATCTAAACCGAATTTCTGTAACGTGTATCAAACTGAAATGAGGATATCTTAAATTTGGATTGATAAACATGCCTCACTCTTTTCAGATGCTTTACTAGCATTCAACCAACTCCCCAAATAACATAGTTAGAAGGCGGTTATGGATGTGGGTTGGTGGTTCAATCCCCACATTGCCATGGTTGTTGTGTCCTTGGGCAAGACACTTCACCCACCTTGCCTCGTGTGAATGTCAATAGTTAGCCTGCTATCGTAATGTGTGTGTGAATGGTAACGTTTAAAAGGGAACAGGTCTCC
>NC_137230.1:34809215-34826715 GCF_949987685.1 Ammodytes marinus
CAGATGTGTGATAAAGAGCAACACTTTTAGTGTTCTTTGCAGAGATATTTCTTGCAGGTAAAGCACAATATGTTTATCTTTCTGTCCTTAGTGCTTCGGCAGACCTTACACCACTTAGTTTTAGAATCAGGAGGCCATTTTGACCAAAAACATGATCCATAACTTGGCTCACTGTATATCTCCTCATTTTTGAATACTGCAAATAGGAGATGTGCACTCTGCAAGTCACCAACTCTATACTGAATTGGCCTCACATGTATGGATATGCCCGTCTGTTTGTTTCGCTTTTATGCAGGTATAAGGGTGAAAAAAGTCAAAATGAGAACCTCCCCAGAGTTCACATGATTGGGAGAGGAGCTGACTGTCATTGTGTTGGCTGACAGTGCACTTATGATTTCAGTTTTGGCTCTAGTTATTGTTTTTTACATCTTATTCTATAACCGGGTCGAAAACGACCCTAACACCACCAGTGTTATAATTTCCACCAGAGCATTTTATAATTAAGTGAAACATTTTTTATTTTTTTTATTTTGTTGAAATGGAGGTTCCTGACAAAGTCAAGAAATCTTGATGCAATAAACAAAATGTAAGTGGTTCTTTTATGCATTTGAAATCCAAAACGGGTCGGTGGCGACCCTAACACGAGAGGAAGGTTAATGAAAACTGAATGACTAGTGTAGGTACAAAGAAGAATAGACATGTACAGCAACCACAACCCTTTTTCGGCTGTGTGATGGAATGTCTTCTCTATTTTCTGTATATTTCCTTAAAGGTGCTACGAGGAACTTTTAAATATTTCTGAAACAGTCTCATTTTCCCTCTGATGATCATTAATTGCATATAACAGCAAACAAGACCATCAGTGCAAAGAATGCTATTTGTATATAGTTTTTCTTCACCCAGTAACAACAGCTGGTGTGATAAAAACAGTACTGCTTTTGTCCAAAGGGGGTGCAAGAATTAACGAAAGCTGAAAGTTTCTCAAAGAACCTTTTTAAAATGAAAATAATCACTAGTTTCTGTCATGTATAGTTTATCAAATAGTAGAGTGCCGTATGGATAGAGCGCGTACCATATTGTCTCTGGCCTTCGTTGCAGTGGTCGCGGGTTCAAATCCGACCCGTGGACCTTTACTGCATGTAACCCCCCCCCCCCTCCCCTCTCTCTCTCTCGCTCTCTCTCTCTCTCTCTCTCTCTCTCTCTCTCTCTCTCTCTCTCTCTCTCTCTCTCTCTGTCTCCCCATTTCAACTCTGTACTGTCAAATAAAGCTTCTTAAAAAATGTTAACTTAAAAAAAATAAAAAAGTCTTTCTAAAATACTGACATCTCGTTTGTAAGAGTAACAGGCTCAGGGGCCAATTGTCTGCATTGCCTTTTCATTGTACTTTGTTTTTCTAGTAATTAGAGAGAGCCATATGTACATACATTCAGAGAGAGTGTTGATGCCCGAGGTATATACAGTACGTAATGAATGTATCATGAATTTCTAGGACACCGGTGTTGCTCCAAATTCCCCGGTATGATATGCATTTATTTGCATGTGTCTTCCCACAAACGTGAATTAATGCTAAGTATATTAATGTGTGTGTGTGTGTGTGTGTGTGTGTGTATGTGTGTGTGTGTGTGTGTGTGTGTGTGTGTGTGTGTGTGTGTGTGTGTGTGTGTGTGTGTGTGTGTGTGTGTGTGTGTGTGTGTGTGTGTGTGTGTGTGTGTGTGTGTGTGTGTGTGTGCTCTCCATCCTACATGTACTAAACAATATATTTTGAATACATGTCACTATAGCGCCTCATTAAATGTTGAACCACCTTGCATGTGCTAAAGATGGAGAGCCTAATGAAATATTCAAATATAATTCCAAGGAAGAGTAGAAATATGGTTCCTTAAAGGCATTAGAGTAATTTTTTCCACAAAGATTTTTTTTTTTTAACTTCCTGGGGCCACGGCAACATACAGCTCCGGAAAAAATTAAGAGGCCACTCCAAATGTTCAGTGTCTCTTGTTTTACTCTTTAGAGGCATATGTTTGAGTAGAATGAACATTTTGGTTTTACAATATAAAACTACTGACAACATTTCTACCAAATTCACAATACAATTATTGTCATTTAGAGCATTTTCATAAAGTAATGTAGAGATGAAGATTGAAGAAAAATCCAGACTGGTCTCTTAATTTTTTCCGGAGCTGTATGTACGAGTGTGTTTTTGCCTGGCATTCCTCAAATAAAATAAAACTATACGCTCATTTCAAAAGCATCCGAATATTAAAGTTCCTAGCTATAAAACGTAAGCTTATGGCATTTTTTTTTACAGTTTTTATCGACGTTTGCAAATTGTTTTAGGTGAAAACACAATTAGACTCGTGCGGTATTTAGATGAGCAGAAGCTGTTTCTTAATTTCTTTGCTGAAAATTAAATTACCTCAAATGTGTGAAGAGCCTGAACGACGCCCGGAGGCCAAAGTACAGAAATTTGTTCAAACTCATTAAGAGATTTGGTCGTGTTATAATTAGCTATCAGTACATGATGCTAACAGATGTATTTCATTAAAGCTGCTATATTAATATATATTTTTAAATTGGTTCAATTAAAGCTGGGGTGGAGGATTTGGGGAGAAAATGGCAGTTGGGATAGAGATTTGAATCCAAATACCTCAACCGCTCCACTTGTTCTCTTTGGTCCCTCCCCTATGGTCCCTCCCTGACACGCTCTACACCAACAAAGTCATGCCAAAGTGAATGGACAGTCCCAACAGCCAATAAGAACAGAGAATCGGAGCCTCGCTATGATTGGTCAAAGTGTACAGCTCATGTTAACTTTGACCAATCAGAAATCATACACCCCAGCTTTAAGGGGGTGTGACATTGTGGTGTCATTGTCAAATTCATAGCAAAGTCATTTTTGAGACTTACCAATAACTTTTACTGAATTTGTTTCAGGTAGATGGAGAGCAAGAGGTAAGTTTAAAGCACAATGTTATGATGAAATAAACAAGTTAAAGTAAATCCAAATTGTAGCTGATCATAAAACAAACGTTCCGAATCGCATACTCTTTCTTTTTTCTATTCTACATACTACATACATAAAAATAATCTAGTTGGGATGCAGTAGGCATACTATTGGGACATACTTTTACTCTTTTATTTCATCACATTGCGCCTTGATCTTGCCTCTTGTTTTTATATCCGTCGCATCCCCGTTTGTTTTCATATGGAGGCTCCGTCGATGTGACGTCACTTCACATGCGCACTGGATTGTGGGTCAGAATCGCTCAAATAGGATGTAGTTTTCAACACTAACAATCTTGGCCGGATGAATTAGGACATCCGGGTACTTCTAACCATCCTAAATCTGGCCACAATTATCGGGACATCCTACATTTTTTTTCCTACCATTCTATATAGTAGAAAGTATGCGATTCAGAACGCAGGGGTATAGTTTTCACCCAGTATCCTGTTTGTTTTCACGTGGATACTATTTTGTAGTGCTAGCAATGAAAGCTTTTCTAAATCAATAAAAAACATATTCAAATCAATATTTTGTTTCAATGTTATATATTATCCCTTACTTAAACACATTATTGGCAATGTATCTGACACAAAAACTAAAAAATTGGTCACTTTAGGGAAGTGGAAAAAAGCTGTGATTCGAACTATGCTGACATATTACCACCCAGTATTTTAGTTAATGTTGTGAACTTTTAAGCAACACACCCATTAGCAGTGAGAGTTAGTGTGTGTGTGTGTGTGTGTGCGTGTGCGTGTGCGTGTGTGTGTGCGTGTGTGTGTGTGTGTGTGTGTGTGTGTGGGGACAACCTGATGCATATAAACCCAACATTTACTCTCCCTCTGTTCTCACCTCCCCAGGGAAACATCCATCTCTTTAGCTAAATGCTTCACTGTGTTAACTGGCTATAGGGCTAGTATAGCTAACTCTGTCCATCTGTTGTTTAGGTGTGTTCAGGTGGCGTACACAGAGAATGTAGACCTTTGTTATTGAAGACACCTGCCTAATGCTGTCAAAAACACACATACGAGAACAGTGACACAATCTTTAATCAATTGTATCATATTGTATCATATTGTATGAAATGTAAAGCCCACTGAGACAATGTTTATTTGTGATTTTGGACTATACAAATAAAACTGATTTGATTTGATTGTATTTAACTCATTTTATGATTTAACATAATAGCATGGTACAGCCAAAAACAAGCTGTAGTATGTAGAATAGTACAAATAATGAAAATGCGATTTGGAACGCAGCAGGGCAAGTCTTGAATTTATTTAAGTCTTGGTCTAAACTACAACACAACTTGAGGGTTACTATTTTTGTTAAAGATATTTTTTTGGCATTTTCAAGCTTTATTAGATAGATAGTACAGAGTTGAAATGGGGGGGGAGAGAGAGAGAGTGAGAGAGGGGGGGTGACCTGCAGTAAAGGTCCACGGGTCGGATTTGATCCCGCGACCTCTGCAACGAAGGCCGGAGCCAATATGGTCCGCGCTCTATCCACTACGCCACCGGAGCGCCCCCGGAAAAGTTACTATTTGAAGACTTTCACTATTTTCGTCCGACACACAATAAATTATGGTGGTTGTTTTTTTAATCCTTAATGAAACCGTGGCTTCTTTTCAGGCTTGTTCGAATGAGCGAGCTTTCATCGTATGAGTAATCACTTTTCTAAGCACTTGGGTTATTGACCTGGAGAATGCAAAAACAAAAAAAATAAAAATGGTGGACTTTGTTCTTTGTGTTTGTGTAATGTGAAATGAATAGCCCGGCCGTGCTGTCATTACTCATTGTCATCTGTAGTATTAAAAACAGATGTCGTCTCGATGTCAAGCTATGCATCAAGAAAAATGCTTCCAAGCGCAGACATTGTTACAGGGAAAATGGATACAGGGCGCTTGTAAATGGATATATGAGGGAATCGTCCGACCTAGATCTTTGGAAATCCAGTGGGTTTGCCAAGGTGAATTTAAAACGCTGGGTTAAAGGTGCAGTGTGTAATATGACATCATCAAGAAAGTTCGACAAAGTTCTAGAATGCAACATTCCCTGGGTAACCCCACCCCTTTTGAATAATAACAGAAGATACAGTGGCCTTCAAGGACAAGAACAATTCTACATTTTAAACAATGCACCTGATGACATTCCAACTATGACACTTTCAAGATGGCGGCACTAGGCCTTGGTCCAAAACATGCAGAAATATGGACATATATGAGACCCTTTCTAAGGCAAAACATAATAATTCAAAAAAAAAAATCAGCTATTATGCACTAAATTAAATGCACTTATGGATATTGTAATTACTTTCTACAAAATCTGCTAGGGAATAAAACCCAAAATTATACACACTGCAGGGTAAAGTCAGGTCAATATGTGTTAATAATGTTCCTAAAAGACAGAGTATGGAGTGGTATGTTGTGCCATCATGTTTCTACAGTAGCACAGAATAGACAAACTTCACAGCCTTTCACATGTTTATATGTAGCCGTGTGTCCAGAAATGCACCTGTTGGAAGACCAATAATAAGTACTATATAATAAATAACTAAATACATCATAACCTCATCTCTTGATATTGTGGAAAGACTTGAGGCAGTGGTGGATGATGCCATCTTTAGTAACTAGATTCTTGTCCTTGAAGGCCACCGTAGCTTCTGTTAATTATCCCAAAAGGAGGGAGCAATGCAACCTATAATCTCACCACTAAATACTGCTAAATACTCCGATATTACACACTTTACCTATATAGGTCAATATTATATAAATATTGACCTATTTATTCAGACCTTACTCAGGAACAGTAAAATACAATTAAATATATTCGGAAGCGATCCATAAGGCCACATTAACCTATCTATTTTTTTTGTTTTTCAATTCAAAACTAAACTGTATAACTCCATCATATTGAAAGCGGTCTAATGTGTAGGACTAATTGATCAAAACAAAGTCATAATCACATTAATTGAGGTGATCTGGGCTCATTACCTCTGGCTCTGTGCTAGGAATATGTCCTGATTGAGTGGCTGCTACTAGATGCCTCTAAATACACTATACCTTTCATTTTCTATACTTAACTCTGTATTCAGGCCTCAATATGTAGCAGTTCAATATGCATGTGAGTATGTGGAAGCAATCCATAAGGCCAAGTGTACCTCTATTTATTTTTTTATTTTTTTAGGTGATCTGGGCTCATTACCTCTGTCTCTGTGATATTTACTGTATATATATAGATAATAGGACTGTGTCAGATTGAGTTGATTTTTTTTTTTTTTTTTTTTTTAACCTTTATTTATACAGGTATATCCCATTGAGACCGAAGACTCTTTTGCAAGGGAGACCTGTTTTCCTTTCCCACGTTACCATTCATACACACATTCATACACCGATAGCAGGCTAACTATCAACATTCACACGAGGCAAGTTGGGTGAAGTGTCTTGCCCAAGGACACAACAACTATGACATAGGTGGCAGGGCAGGGATCGAACCTCCAACCCTTTGATCATCGGCCAACCCGCTCTACCAACTGAGCCACAGTCGCCCCAATTGGCTGCTACTGACAGAGACACACACGCTCTTCCTTCTCCAGACTTTATCATTTCTGTCTGTTGTCACGTGAGCGTCATTTGTCTCGGACGGGAATCTATTGCAAACGGAAAGCTTTCATTAAGTCATCCCATAATGAGCCTGTTAGTCAGAGTGCTGCTGAGGACAAGGCATTCAAGGGCACATACTCCACGCCATGTAAATATGCTGCTCTCTCTCTCTCTCTGTCTCTCTGTCTCTCTCTCTCACTCTCTATCTATCTATCTATCTATCTATCTATCTATCTATCTATCTATCTATCTATCTATCTATCTATCTATCTATCTATCTATCTATCTATCTATCTATCTATCTATCTATCTATCTATCTATCTATCTATCCATCCATCCATCCATCCATCCATCCATCCATCCATCCATCCATCCATCCATCCATCCATCCATCCATTCATCCATTCCTCTCCATCTCTCCCTCTCTTTCTCTCTCTCTCTCTTCAACCCAATACTCAACAAGAGAAAACATCCAATATGTTTTTCCCCGTAGAATATATTGTATCTTATTATAAAGTTAAAGGTGGAGTCAGTGATTATGGAGAACGCTTGTTGTCAACATTACCTTTTGTCAAAATCAGTGAATATCTCCTCATGATCCGCTACCTGTCCTGTCTTAATACACTTCCTAGGCTCTGTAAACTGGTATGTAAACAAATGGTGCACACCTTGGCTAGCAACATGCCCATTTACAGAGCCTAGGCTGTATATTAACACTGTATGAGTTCTCAGTGCACACAGAGTACTGACAGGTAGCAGATTGTGATGAGAATTTCACAGATCTTTACAAAAAGTGATGTTGACAGCAAGTATTGTCCAGAATCACTGACTACACCTTTAAAAAATGCCATTATACAGCTCCAGAAAAAAGTCTGAATTGTTCTCAAATATGCATCTCTACATCACTTATTGAAAATGCTCTTAATGACAAAAAATATGCATTGGAATTTGGTAGAAATGTTGTCAGTAGTTTATATTATAAAACCAAAATGTTCATTCTACTCAAACATATGCCTATAAATGGTAAAACGAGAGACACTGAACATTTGGAGTGGTCTCTTAATTTTTTTCAGAGCTGTATGTGCACAGTTTTGCAACTTTTCTAATTATCCTATTTCTAGTGTGTTAATGTGACCATTTTCTCACCCGATGTAGTTACACAGTATCCATTTTTAATTGACCCCCCTGAGGTCTAACTCACATGTAAACAGTCAATCCACTCCTGTGATGAGGTTCTGCCCTGTGTGATCGATACAGCAATCTCAGCAGGGGCTCTGACTCTGTCTGTCTGTCTGTCTGTCTGTCTGTCTGTCTGTCTGTCTGTCTGTCTGTCTGTCTGTCTGTCTGTCTGTATGTCTGTCTGTCTGCCAGCCTATCTGTCTGTCTGTCTGTCTGTCTGTCTGTCTGTCTGTCTGTCTGTCTGTCTGTCAGCGGGGCGTATAGTATCAGTGAGAACACCGCTTGGATTTTCTCACTCTTTCTCACTCTTTGCAAAAAAACAAAAATACTTATATCATGATCATTAAGATGCATTTACGGTGCTGGACCACAAGGGGCACTGTTTTTTTCAGACAATGACCTTGCTATTACCTGGTCATTCTTTATTATTTTACAGGTTAACTTGAGTCATGGTGGCGACATTGCTAAATAACAATGTTATGCTGTGAAAACTTTAATGAGTCCAACGAATGCAAGTTATCGTTTTTACAGTGTGCCAAATGCATTTTTAAGACCTGTACATATTTCGATTTATAAAATGAAAAAAATCACCAAAAAAACAGTAACCCAGGAGGCCCCCCCTTCCCCCCCCCCCATGCACAGCACGCACCAGACCCGGGTTCGATTCCCGCCCGCGGTCGTTCTCTGCATGTCACTCCCCTCTCTGCCCCATTTCACCTCTGCCTCTCTGCACTGTCAATAAAGCATAAAAATGCCCAAAAAATATCTTAAAAAAAAATAAACTGTAACCCTATTCTCCTGCAATGTATCTGTATAACCACATCCCCACTGTCTCCATCCTGCGTCACCATTAGAACAGCACAGTACAAAGGATTCAGGCAATGATGTACAACCAGTGAGTTGTTTCCCTCCATCAACCCTAACCACACCCTAGGGCAGGTGAACGAGCGGCTGACAGATTACATACAGTGTGTGTGTGTGTGTGTGTGTGTGTGTGTGTGTGTGTGTGTGTGTGTGTGTGTGTGTGTGTGTGTGCGCGTGTTTGTGTGTGTGTGAGCGCGTGTTTGTGTGTGTGTGAGAGAGAGAGAGTGTGTTTGTGTGTGTGTGTGTGTGTGTCTGTGTTTGTGTGAGAGTTGCAATGTGTGTGTGTGCGTGCGTGTGTGTATGTGTGTGTGCGTGCGTGCGCGTGCGTGTGTGTGGGTGTGTGTGTTTGTGTGTCGCGGTCTATACACTGCATCACCGGCCCGTGCAATATATTATTATGCCTCTGAAACACACAAACACAGGGGCAGACAGCAAGCCCAAAACGTGATGTGCATGCAAGCTTAGATTTTTGCAACAGAGAATGTCCTGAATTATTTAATACCAAACAAGGCCTGTGTTGAGCACTGGGGATAACAGTTCATTTAGGTAATGCGTTGGGAGAGCACACTGTCAAATCTCTCCCCAGATACTTGCTTGTTCAACACATCCAAAAGAATACAGAGTTGGAGAAATGTTATCAGCTTTTTGTAGAATACCGTCGAAAGTATTCATTTTGAAGGTAATAATTTAGTTTAATATTCAATTAAATAGATTAGGTGTTTATTTTAGGGTAAGAATAAGAGATCCAACTATTTTTGAAAAATGTTAAGGTGAGACAAAGCAAAGTAAAATCATTGTTTTTTTGAGATTTTTTGATATTTTGCTTCCATAACAATATATATATATTTAAAGCTGGGGTGGAGGATTTGGGGAGAAAATGGCAGTTGGGATAGAGATTTGAATCCAAATACCTCAACTGCTCCACTTGTTCTCTTTGGTCCCTCCCCTATGGTCCCTCCCTGACACGCTCTACACCAGCAATTGCTGTATATGCAAACAGACATGGTTTACTAACACAAACACCTAAATGTACATTATTTACCTTTTATTTTGTACTAGTATGAGAGTAAGACATAGCACTTCCCTATAAGGAATGGCGGGTCATTTATAGTAGGGTCTCCCCTGCACACTGCCTCAGGTGCAGCCCAGGTTTTCACCGACATGTGTGTGTGTGACTGAATGAAAATACTATTTACTACCATTCCTTAGCCATATGTCCAGCAGGGACATTCCTTAATAAAAAAAAATATTGTGTGTTATATGTGGGGCTACACTTGCTCAGCTAGCCCGTTTTTTTGCACCATAAACAAGCCAAAATAGCCGCGATAAATCCCAAAATAAGATGTATTTTCCTGCACCGATAGCACACTCCTAATCTATCCTAATACCAAATCACAGGGTATCAGTTAGGTGCAGCTCCTAGGTTATTCACGACATTGTGTCATAAGTAAAGAGATGCGGTCTGTATGGCATAGATAAGCGTTGTGTAATATGTGTGCATGTCTGTTTAAGTGGTGGGCCTTATGGGTTTTTGAGTGACAGTGGGCGACTTTTGCCCATGTATGAATTTGTGTTGATCTTTGCATCTTGGCCTATCTTGTGGAATTTCACTTCACCCATTGTGCACAGTGTTATCTACACATTAAAGGTGGAGTCAGTGATTCTGAAGAACGCTTGTCAAAATAACATTTTTGTCAAAATCAGTGAATATCTCCTCAAAATATGCTACCTGTCCGTACGGTATGAACTGATCTGGGTTTAACACACAGCCTAGGCTCTGTAAACTGGCATGTAAACAAATGATATGTATACAAAGAGGGCCCACCATCGCTAGCAACATGCCCATTTGAAGAGCCTAGGCTGTGTATTAACACTGCATTTCTTTTTCAGTGCACACCCAGTACGTTCAGGTAGAGAATCGGGAGGAGATATTCACAGATTGTTGACAAAAAAAAGATTTGACAACAAGCGTTCTCCAGAATCGCTGGCTCCACCTTTAAAACAAACTGCCTGTATGTGCACCAGACAGTTTTGCTACTTTTCTAATTATCCTATGTTTAGTGTGTTAATCTGCCCATTTTCTCACCCGATTTAGTTACATAGTAGTGACAAAAAAGTGATTTTACAACAAGCGTTCTCCAGAATCACTGACTCCACCTTTAAGTTTGCTCCCAGTCTAACCCCAATTGCAAAACGCCTTTGGAAGTGGGCTTGCTTTAGTCATTTATTTCCGTCACTTATGGTACAAAGATGCAAAGCGTGGGCCCACAAGACACACACACACCAAGACGTCAACTCGCATTTTCCGCAAGTGTCAGTAAAAAAAAAAAAATATTCCAACTCATTAGGCTTTCCGAGTCTTATCAGTTTGTTTATGGGGATCAGAAGAAGAAGAAGCAGAAGTCTATTTGGTGGGTTTGACTCCCTCCCCCCTCCCCTCCCTCCCCCCCCCCCCCGGGCACTTCAACTTGCCTCTCTGTTTTTTTTATCAGGGCTCCGCATCTCTGTATATCTTTGTGTTAAGCTTACTGTCATCAACGCGGCCTTTCTCATCTCACTCCACTGCTAGTTATCGCTGTCAGTATTAAGACAGTAGAGAAGCCAAGCAATGAAAAGAAGCCAGCAAGCCTTTTACCCACAACTGATCTTATCAGGGTCAACGCCTCTAGATAGTAGCGCGCACACACACACACACACACACACACACACACACACACACACACACACACACACACGCAGACACACACACACACACACACGCGAAAAGAGGGAAAATAAAAAACACACCAGATAACAGATCTTCTTCTCCCCATAACTTAATTAGCTTTTTATCACACAATGCAATTACAAAATTGTCAAGGCCCCTCGTTGCTGTAAAAGACTAAAAGGGCCCGGGCGAGACTTTGAAGGCAACTAACAATAACAAAGTGGTCAATGAAAGGAGAGATAAAGAGAGGGGGAGAGAGAGGGAGGGAGGGAAAGAGAGAGAGATAGAGATAGAGAGAAAGAGAGTGAGTGAAAGAGAGACAGAGAGAGAGAGACAAAGAGAGAGAGAGAGAGACTGAGAAAGAGAGAGAGAGGGAGAGAGACAGAAACAGAGGGAGATAGAAAGAAAGAGAGAGAGAGAGACAGAAACGGAGAGAGAGAGAGAGATAGATAGAAAGAGAGAGTGATGGGGCTTTTTGTCTGTTTTGGCTATAAGGGTAAATCAGAAGCGAGCAAAGCTATAGCAACGTGGTTTATTTAGCATCCGTTTGAGTAATGGTTAAGCCCCCACAATGCAGAAACATAGCGTTCTAAAGTGTGCGTGTGTGTGTGTGTGTGTGTGTGTGTGTGTGTGTGTGTGTGTGTGTGTGTGTGGGGTGGGAAGGGGGGGGGGGGCGGCAGGAGCAACCCCAAACTGCGATGCTGATAAGAGAGATTAATAGCTGTTGTCTTAGAAGGCTGGCATACGATCAGTGCCGGAGCAAACCCAAATGTGTCTATAGCTGCTATCTCAAGCATCTGTTAGCCTCCATGTTGCAAAAGCACAGAAGATTTCTGGATGAGGGGAAAGGACAAGTTGTATCATGAATAAATAAAATCGCTGCGAACAGGAGAGTAACACAGGGCGCCCCGGTAAAATTGTAAAATCGTAAAAGCGTGTACATTTTATGCAGAAAATGAATACATAAAAAAAATGCATTATAAGCCCAACAACACGTGAAAGGCCAGAGACACAGAGATGGAGAGAAACAGGCGTGCGAGAAGAAAGTAGAAATGTATAAATAAAGCAAAAGGTTAAGCAGAATAGACATGGAAGTGTGAGCCAATGCAATCGCACCGGATATGGAAATCTTGTATTTTTATTTTGTTTGTGTCTGTGTGAGAGTGAGTGTGCTCAAAATTTGCATGGAAATTGCATTTTTGGTTGCGTGCTCTTTTGTGTGAGAGCGTGTATGTGTCGGGGGGGTAAGGTAGGGGTGGTCTATTATCACCTTTTGTAATCTCGGAGCTAGTAGAGAATCAAGCCATAGGGGGGTTTGTGTGGATGAGAGATCCTTTTTTTTATTTCGCACATGGAGAGGTTCGAGTTTTATTTCATGAAGCGTGCAGGGCTTTGTTTCCCCCTAGTCTAAAGCATTATATACTTTGTCAGCAATAGGTGAATGTCAGGGAAGGAATATAATCTCGATTTGCTGTGACATTTTGTTTTGACATTGTTATAGCAAAATAGGGAAGGTTCACATTTGATGCAATGTGTCCTTCAACTGGTCACTTTTGAACATTGTGTTGTAAATGCTGCGTTCAAGTGGTGTTGGAAAAAAACTGAAAAATGAGTGTCGGAGTGGGGAAATTCAAACAAACGCCTGCTAAAGTCAAAACAGCAACTCAGAAACTGATGATAATGATTGAATTCCCTATAACTTGATGTCATATCCTCCATCAACATGGCGGACTATTGCATATCCACAACCTTTTGCTCAAATAATATAATTTGTTAAAAAGTCTTTAAAATGGGGGGCGCTTGCCTCATGGTGTGTAGTGGTTAAAGCCCCACTCCACCCCCATAGAGTCTCAGCAGACCCGGGTTAGAATCCAGCCCGTGGTCGTTCTCTGCATGTCATTCCCCCTCTCTGCTGCATTTCATCGTTCATGTCTCTCCAAACTGTCTAATTATGCATAACAATGCCAAAAAAAAATCTTATTAAAAAGTCTTAAAAATATGGACCTATACCTTCAGCTTAATTGTCATGATGCTATCTCTCAATCAAATCAAATCAAATCAAATCAAATCAAATCAGTTGTATTTGTATAGCCCAATACCACAAATAGATATTTGCCTCAGTGTGCTTTACATTCCATACAGTATGACACCCTGCCCTTACACCCTACTGGTCACGTTTGTGAAATGCGTTGTAAAGTATTGAATCCTGTTTCAGTGGCTACATTTATAAATAAATAAAACATAAAAAGATCTAGAAACAGCTAGGGAAAATTAATAAAACAACTGGTACCATGTATGTTGCTTAATAAAACACAACAGAGCTTCCTATGTGACTTGAAAACTCCAGTGAAACCCCATGATTCTCTTGAGTTCCAGTGATTTCCTCGGTGGTTAGGACTAAACGCTGACGTCTGTGCCCACCTCAGCAGCATCTGGGCTGGCTAGAGACTCCGTGTTCCTTCCCTAACAACCATGAACCATGAATTCTGGAAAAATAATTATCTTTGTTATAATTATACAGGTGTAACCCAGGCCCAGGGACAATATACTGCACACACATCAGCAAGGACATACAGTTATTTCCACTGGGTATTAGGGGCTGAATCTGATTTTCCCCTTTTCATTTTTCAAAGACCTATTTTCAGCCCCTCTTTCCTTATAGTGCCCGTTTAGGTTATGCACTTTCAGGCCAATAAACCATGTCAAATTACCAACATCTAGATGGGAGAAACTTTTAAAAAATTAAATATATATGTAAAAGTAGTAGTAAATATTGTATTTCGGCCCATGACCACAAAGCATAGTACATACACAGATCAATAAATAAATAAAAAAAATTGCCGAAAAGCTGTAGGATGAGGCCAAGGCTTATAATGCCTACCCTTCTGACATTTCATTATAAATACTGTTAACCCTTGTGTGGTGTTAATATTGTTGTTACACAGCCAGTGTTCGTGGGTCTGGTGGACCCACTGCATTTTAGGAGGTTTTAATTCAACACAATCAAACATTTTATGTTAAAATACTCAACAGATGTTTACTTCATCCTATTTGCAAGAAATATAAACAGCACATATGGTTAATATTTGCCCTTCACCTTTGTTAGATCCCATTTATGAATTAAAGTACCACTCGTTTTTTGTCTGTTTTTGAATAAAATGTAATAAAACAAGAAAAACAATTATAAAAAAGATATTAGGGGAATAAATTCAACAAATTTACAAATGAAGCAGGGTTTGTCACAACTTTTGATTTTAATTTATTTGAACTTAATTGGAAATTTAACCCATTCAGGTCAGTTTACACTACAAAACTAATGGGCTGGTCCTGGGGCTGGCTGCTGAAGGCTGGTCCAGTGTCTTCGTTTTGGAACTAGCTGATGCTCAATCTCATTCTCTTCTTCAAAGTCACTGTCAGACACTGAAATTTCAGAAATGTGATCGTCACTGTGAGCTCATCACTGCTTTATGCAAATTGTGTGGTCCTGATGACATCATCGGTCTGTGACCTTCAGCTCTCACTGGATTGGTTCACAGCCGACTGTGAAGCGGTTGGGATGAGGATCAGTACCTCTAAATCTGAGGCCATGGTTCTCAGTAGGAAACCTATGGATTGTCTACTCCAGATATAGGGAATGAGTCCTAACCCCAAGTGAAGGAGTTCAAGTACCTTGGAGTCTTGTTTGCGAGGGAGGGGACAATGGAGCCTCAGTTTGGCCGGAGAATCAGAGCAGTGGGGATGGTATTGCACTTGCTTTATTGCAACGTTGTGACATAAAGAGAGCTGAATTGGAAGGCAAAGCTCTCGATCTACAGGTCGATCTTGGTTCGTACTCTCACGGTCATGAAGGCTTGGTCATGATCCAAAGAACTAGACCGCAGGTACAAGTGGCCAAAATGGGTTTTCTCAGCATGGTGTCTGGCATCTCCCTGAGAGATAGGGTGAGCAGCTCAGTCATCCTGAGAGATTTTGTAGTACAGACGCTACTCCTACGTGTAAAAAGGAGCAAGTTGAGGTGGTTCGGGCATCTGGTAAGGATGCCCCCAGGGCGCCTCCCTAGGGAGGTGTTCCCGTCACATCCAGCTGGAAGAAGGCCTCGGGGAAGACCCAGGACTAGGTGGAGAGATTATATCTCCACCCTGACCTGGGAACCCCTCTGGATCCCCCAGTCAGAGCTGGTTACTGTGGCCCGGGAAGGAGAAGTTTGGGGTCCCCTGCTCAAGCTGCTGGCCCCGAGACCCGACCCCTAATAAGCAGTTTATGATGAGTAATGATCATGAGAGAGTGAGTGATCCTCACATTCTGAACCCTCTAACTCTACATCATCTTTAAAAGCTTCTCTCTCTTCCAAAACCTACAATTTATACACTTGTATTAGCCCTGGGTCCAGTAGACCTGAACATCCTGAATGTAATATAAATGTGTAGGGGGGGTGTACAGCGTGTGTTGACCACATTTTTTTCTGATATATGTTCTTCCCAGTGAATGAGCCAAGGCCAATGAGTCTCAGTTTGAAATCATAATAAATAGTATCAGTTTTCTTTTGATAAAAAAGAAAATGGGTCCCACAGACCCGAACACCACACAAGGGTTAAGAATATTCAAATAAAAACAAATAAAATAATAAAATAAATCAAAAAAATTCACTTCAACATCAGGAATTTAGCTTATAAGGAAACACACAAGCTGCCCTACCTTCTTGGAATAAAGGCCCTTGCACACAGGACACGTAAATAAACAGCACAAATGATGCTAATGCGAATAGTTTGGAATGTGAATTTTGACGCTTCTAGCTATCGGAAGCGACATCCTAGAACAATCGAACTCAGTTGAAACGGAAGCTTGCATTGACTCTACATACGTTCAAAAGTTATTATTAACGGCCGAATTAATCGCATGAAAAAAAACTTGCCCGGTGTGCAAAGGCCTTAAGTCTGTATTCGTCTCACTCTGCAATTTAAGTTAAAAACAAAGTAATTTTTTTTCATAGAAGATTCTCCTCAACAGATGATCAGTCAGAGTTAATGCAGTAGCCACCAGTGCTCTTTGTAGTAAGGATATAAAGGATGCATTATTTATTGGGCTTAAAGGTTCATTGTTGGCATTGAACATAGTAGTTTTGTCCAAATGTTCATGGTTTTTATTTTAACATAATGACAATATTTATCAAAATGAGTCCGCCACAAGGACGTTATAGGGCATTTACGGGTAAGTGCAATATAGCAATTTATGGAAAGCCTGGAAATCAATTTAATCAGAATTGACTTGTTGCTATATGTGAGCAAATACAGACAGACAGACAGACAGACAGGCAGACAGACAGACAGACACACAGACACACACACAAACACACACAGACAGACAGACAGACGGACGGACGGACGGACGGACGGACGGACGGATGGACAGACAGACAGACAGACAGACAGACAAAACAGAGACACACACACAACCTCTCTATGAAGATAATGTTGTCGCGGACAGAGGGAAGACACGCTAGACACAGTTGTTGGCATTGAAATTCTTAAATCCAACAATGTTCTTAAATTCCACCAATAAAACCAAAAGTCATGTATTAATATGAACAAACAATACAAATATCCGACATAGACAGACAATATGCAAAGAAAACTGCAAAATATGTCAAAAGTAGGAACATCAGAATCGAGAAAAACTCTATTTATCCCCAGGGCGGAAATGTGTTATGTAAAGTGACACTTTCCATCCAAGACTTCAAATCTGCAGCATGTCTGTGAAAAATCTTTGAGTCAGAATGAGTCAGAAAGGGTCTTATCTGTTCCAGCCAGCTGCGGAGATGGAGGCCAGTGACTGAAGGGTGTTGCTTTGGTGTTGATGTTGTTTTTAGCTTATCAACTCTCAATAGATAGCCTGTATGTACCTACTTACGCCCAAATTTCATTTTCCCTTCAGTAGTCAGTCTGGGGCTGGGGTGTAATAGCGGGATCCTGCTCGAACAGATTTCTGAGTGTCGAATCAGCGAACAGAGCGAGTGGCTGAGAACGATGACGTCGAAGTCGCGCTCCAGTTTCAGTTGAATGCTGCGTTCCGTTATACTCGGAAGAAGGAGATTTCCGACTTGGTAGTTCCGAGTTCCGACCTGTCTTTGTTCCAGTGCATCTGCTCGCG
>NC_137230.1:34839215-34841715 GCF_949987685.1 Ammodytes marinus
TCGTCTCAGGTCCCACTTGGAAGAGGCCCTCCTCTGAAGGTGGTCTATGCCGGGGACAGGTGGTGATGATGTGGTCGGCATTCTGCTCAGGCTCCCCGCACACACACGCTGCACAGTCTGTTAGGCCCCACTTCTTCATGGACGCTTTGAAGCAGCCAACCCCTGTGTGAAGGCGGTTCAGGAGGGTCCATTGCCGGCGAGGTAGATCTTCTCCCTCAACGCCACCTCCAGGATCCTGGATGTAATGGTGTAATCAACTGTTAAAGAAACCGTATAGTAAAAAAAAAATAAAGAAAAAGGTTTAAATACTGTGTGTTAATGGGTCTCATATTCAAACACTATAGTATAGCCGAAGAACAGATGTTGGCTTATTTTAATTAAGCAACCTCCAGTGAGTGACTGAGCGAGTGTTTGTGAGAGTGTGTGTGTGTGTGTGTGTGTGTGTGTGTGTGTGTGTGTGAGTGAGCAACCTCTCTCTCTCGAGTTGTGTTACTAAGTTTCTCAGCGTGTGAGCTAATTCAATCTGCTTCACACACCTGTAACTACAAACGACTGAACAAGCCATTTCCCACCTTGACACACTGGTTCCAAGGATCGCTGGATAATGGCCCATAACTGTTTAGTATATACTGAATGGCTAAAGGCTGTTACATACTCCGCTAGAAGAAAGAACAAACTTCTCGCTGACAGAGCTGCGAGAAGTTATTTCTGGTCTGGGCATTTCATACTTCACGAGAACTCAAGTGCCGAACTCCTCACCCGCGGCACACGTCATGCGCTGTTACCATGGTAGCGCCAGCTGATTTTCCTCATTGACTTCAGACTGACCAATCACACAATAGTTCTCGGACAAGCTGCGAGAAGAAAGTTCGGCCCGGACGATGTGTCGAGAACAAGCTGCGAGAACAAGCTGAACAAGAGCTGAGAGAAGAAAATGACGTCATTTTCTTCTCGCAGCTCTGTCACCGAGAACTTTGTTCTTTCTTCTCGCGGAGTATGTAACAGGTTCCAGTCCTGAAGTGGTGGGGGAAGACCAAACTTGTATTATTTGACTATCAAAGTTATTATTATTTTTTTTTAACCTTTATTTATACAGGTATATCCCATTGAGACCCAAGACTCTTTTTCCCACGTTACCATTCACACACACATAGCAGGCTAACTATCGACATTCACACGAAGCAAGGTGGGTGAAGTGTCTTGCCCAAGGACACAACAACCATGACACAGGTGGCAGGGCGGGGATCGAACCTCCAACCCTTTGATCATCGGCCGACCCGCTCTACCAACTGAGCCACAGTCGCCCCAATAGTTATAGTTATAGTGGTAAAGTGTGTGGTTAATACATTTTTAATGCTTATAGATACTTCTGCAAGGATACACCGGGGAAATATGTCTGATTGAGTTTGATCTATTGCATTACATTGTTAATGTTTTAGGACAGTCATTTAATTTAAACCTGCAGTGTGTAGAATTTTGGGTTTTATTTCCTAGCAGATTTGTAGAAAGTAATTATAATATCCATATGTACATTTAATTTAGTGCATACTAGCTGAATTTTTTTTTTTATTATTATTTTTTCCCTTAGAAAGGGTCTCATATATGTCCATATTTCTGCATATTTTGGACCAAGGCCTAGTGCCGCCATCTTGAAAGTGTCATAGTTGGAATGCCATCAGGTGCATTGTTTGAAATTTAGAATTGTTCTTGTCCTTGAAGGCCACTGTAGCTTCTGTTATTATTCGAAAGGGGTGGGGTTACCCAGGGAGCGTTGCATTCTAGAACTTTGTATAACTTTCTTGATGATGTCATATTACACACTGCACCTTTAAAGTAATTTGATGCAATGTGTCCTTCAACTGGTCACTTTTTGCGAATTGTGTTGTAAATGCTGCGTTCAAGTGGTGTTGGAAAAAAGGGAAAAATGAGTGTCCTGGTTTTAACTATCGCTGGATAACGGCCCATGACTGTTTTATAGTATATACTGAATGGCTAAGTTCTGAAATGGTGGGGGAAGTCAACTTGTTTAAATGCTAGTTTGTACCACCAAACTTTTGTTATTTGACTTTCAAAGTTATAGTGGTAAAGTGTGTGTGTGTGTGTGTGTGTGTGTGTGTGTGTGTGTGTGTGTGTGTGTGTGTGTGTGTGTGTGTGTGTGTGTGTGTGTGTGTGTGTGTGTGTTTACGTGTGTGCGTATATCTCTATCTGTCTGTGTGGTTAATACATTATTAATGATTATAGATACTTCTGTAGGATACACTTGGGAAATATGTCTGATTGAGTTGTATATCTATTGCATTACATTGTTTCAGTTTTAGGATGGAAAATTAATACGACGTAATTAGAGGTCAATAAATACTAATGATTGTCTTCTGCAGGAGTGAAATGGTTTATTTGAAAAGTGACTGAAGGTGAGACACTGCATGTGGATAGAATAACTTAAAAGTTTAACTTACACATATCATCATGAAACTTTGCCAGTTGATCACTTTACAGTAAA
>NC_137230.1:34846715-34849215 GCF_949987685.1 Ammodytes marinus
TTTACCCTGCGTTCCAATCCACCATACTTCCCTACTATTTAGTATGCCAGGAAACAGATTTAGGATGTCCCAATACATGCAGGTCAATTGTAGTATGCTGAACATATATAAATGCCCCACTAACTCCAATAGCATTTTGGAGTATTCGTCTTTATTCTTGACATTTCTCGACATAATGAAAAGAAAATCTTCCTTATCTGATTTTTTTTTTTTCCTACCGTGGCCCTTAAAAAGTCTTCTGTACTTTAGTATGTAGTGTAGTAAAAAAAGAGTATGTGATTTGGAACGCAGGGATATATTTTCTTAGATAATATATTGTATTCTCTAGACCATTAGCACACATCTGTAACCTGTCATTCCAAACTGGACAATTTCCTAATAAAATGAAAACAGCCAAAGTCATACCGATGTACAAAACTGGCAATAAACACCACTTCACAAATTATAGGCCAATCTCTCTGCTCCCACAATTCTCCAAAATTCTTGAAAAACTATTTAAAGACAGATTATGCAAATTCATAGATAAATACAAATTACTCACCGACAGTCAATATGGATTCAGAGCAAACCGGTCAACAGCACTAGCCTTAACATAACTCACAGAAGAAATCACTAACTTCACGGACAATAAGAAATTTGCGATCGGGACATTTATAGACTTAAAAAAAGCATTTGATACTATAAATCACAATATATTAATTACAAAACTAGAACAATATGGGATCCGGGGGGTAGTTTTGAATTGGGTGAGGAGCTATTTAGAGAGAAGGCAACAATTTGTGATGATGGATGGATTTAAGTCAGAATGCTTGGACATCGTGTGTGGGGTTCCGCAGGGGTCAGTGCTGGGACCACTGTTATTTAACTTGTACATCAATGATATTTGCAATGTATCGAAATCTCTAAAATTTATACTTTTTGCGGATGACACAAATATACTGGTTTCTGGGGAAAATTTGCAGCAACTTCTGTCCACATTGACCGCAGAGATTAGCAAACTAAAAAAATGGTTTGACAGAAATAAGTTATCTCTAAACCTAAATAAAACTAAAATTATGATATTTGGAAACTGTAAAAAATCAGAAAACATTGAGGTACAAATAGAGGGTGTAAACTTAGAAAGGGTATATGAAAACAAATTTCTGGGGGTAATCATTGACGACAGAATTTGCTGGAAACCTCATATAAAACACATACAAACCAAACTATCAAGAAGCATTTCAGTCCTGTCCAAAGCTAAGCACTTCCTGAATAATAAATCACTCCATATTCTTTATAACTCATTAATATTACCATATTTGTATTACTGTTCAGAAATCTGGGGAAACACATACAAAAGCTCTTTACAACCGTTGTATATTCTTCAGAAGCGAGCCATTAGAATAATCCATAATGTAAATTATCATGAACATACTAATCAACTATTCATACAGTCCAAAACTCTCAAATTTCCTGATCTGGTTGAATTCAAAACTGCCCAAATAATCTTCAAAGCCAGAAATGATATGCTACCAAAAAACATACAGGCAATGTTTTCTGAAAGGGAGGGACGTTATAAGTTAAGGGGACAGCTGAACTTCAAGGTCCACCACACACGCACAACGAAAAAGAGCTTCTGTATCAGCATCTACGGAGTAAAATTGTGGAATAAGTTAAGTGTGGAAGTACAGAAAAGCCAAAACATAAGACAGTTCAAAAACAGATATAAAGACATCATCTTCACAAAGTACAGAAATTTAGAAAAGCCTTTATAACATGGACATATGTAGACTGTAGTTTTGTAGAATACATGGTATTTGTATTTATATTTGTAATATTTATATATGTATAGTAACTTACAATATACATGTATGGGTATTTATAATGTAATATAAATAGTTTATAGTATATATATATATGATTGTTTATTATATATATGTATATGTGTGTGTGTATGTATGTATGTGTATGTATATATATATATATGCACAAAATGATTCGGTACTCATGTATATATGCATTATTATAGCTTTTTATTATACTGACATGCTAATAACATAATCTATCCAAGCAAAATTGATCTGTTAAGGGGTAGGACTAGATAAGTTTTTTACTTCCTCCTACCCCCTTTCGAGCATGTCTGTTTTTCTTTTGCTTTTTTTAATTCTATTTCTTTGTTTTGCTTTTGTTTGTTTGTTATTTATTCATCTATTTTTTTATTGCATGTTCGAAATAAAGACAATCAATCAATCAATCAATTCCCTTTTGTTATTAGGAATATAACTGTACACTGTATCCCTGTTGCTATTATCCTTATGCTCACCAACTGTGAAATTAAAATTTGCTTCGGAATAGTACTAAAACAATACGTTTAGTTTAATCCTTGTATTATTTGTATTTTCATAACAATTGAAACACACACGTTTACAGAATTGATAAACATTTTTAGATAGATAGATTGATAGATAGATATAAAGATAGACAGACAGACAGATAGATAGATAGATAGATAGATAGATAG
>NC_137230.1:34859215-34861715 GCF_949987685.1 Ammodytes marinus
AAAAGCCATGGACCTATAAAGCCTGTCCAATATTCACTCTAGTCCAGCTTCTTGAAAAGTTTATAAGGACTTTATTATTTATGTAAAAATTATATTTAATGTTTCACTTGAAGCACAAAAGTAATGGCTTTATTTTCTGTTATAGCCTATAGCCTACCCAACAAATTAGTTTTTTCGTTTTTTTTAAGCACAAAAAACAGTGCAATGTTGTGATTTTTAGCCTTATATATGATTAAATTGTTAGAATATTATTTGTTCGCAATAATTAGACACTCGTTCTGATGACGAAATGAAAGCCACCTGGCTTGAGAAACACGTTCTCAAAGACTTACTTTGAGTCATTATTTAGGGAGCACACACATATTATGAATGAATTCAAATGAGCCATTTTAATCTAGATTAATCTAGATTAATTCCAAAATTAATCTAGATTAATCTAGATTAAAAAAATTAATCTATGCCCACCTCTAATAAATATATAGATAGATAGAGAGAGAGAGAGAGAGAGAGGATTATTGAAATCATAGGACATTAGGAGTTACCCATCTCTCTCTCTCTCTCTCTCTCTCTCTCTCTCTCTCTCTCTCTCTCTCTATCTCTCTCTCTCTCTCTTTCACAAACACATTCACACATACTGGGAAAGTTGCAGAGAGAGAAAGAGACAGAGAGGGAGATATATACAGACAGTGAGAGAGAGAGAGAAAGAGACAGAGAGGGAGATATATACAGACAGTGAGAGAGAGAGAGAGAGAGACAGAGAGAGAGAGAGAGAGAGATAGAGAGAGAGAGAGAGAGAGAGGGAGAGAGAGAGACAGTGTGAGAGTGAGAGAGAGAGAGAGAGAGAGATGGTGAGATGGAATGGGGCGACATATTTCTTTCCGTGTGAACAGCCTGAACAAACAGCAGGCCATAGCAGGAGGAAGCCCCATCAGAGGGGTGTGTGTGTGTGTGTGTGTGTGTGTGTGTGTGTGTGTGTGTGTGTGTGGGGGGGGGGGGGGGGGGGGCTGTTGTTGGGACAGACCAAACATGAGATATCAAAACAACCTCATCACCCCCAGTCCCATTCTGCTAGGGGACAGGAAATACTTCACCAGGAATGTGGAAGTGTGATTTCCAGAATAACATATTTCACCACTGGAACTAACCCACACCGTTAACACTCCATTAGGTTGGCTGGATATTGGCTGTGATCAAATACAATATCGTTGCAATATATTTAATATATATATATTATTTTTTTGGCATTTTCAAGCTTTATTAGACAGTACAGAGTTGAAATGGGGAGACAGAGAGAGAGAGAGAGAGAGAGAGGGGGGGGGGATGACCTGCAGTAAAGGTCCACTGGTCGGATTTGAACCCGCGACCACTGCAACGAAGGCCGGAGACAATATGGTACACGCTCTATCCACTACGCCACAAGATATTTTATCTTTGCATAGCTACAGACTTGGTAGATATGGAATTTAATTAAGTTTTAATAATTTTTTTTAATTACCTCATACTTCTACATAGGAGCGGGGCATTGCCGCCATGTGTCTACAGTAGCACAGAATGGACAAACCTAACGGCCTTACATGTTTTTATACATAGTGGGCGTCCTGGTGGAAATGCACCTGTTGGAAGACCAAGAAGAAGAAGTACTATAGAATAAATAACTAAATACATCTTCACCTCATCACTTGATATTGTGGAAAGACTTGAGGCAGTGGTGGATGATGCCATCTTTGGTAACTATAGCTTCTTGTCCTTGAAGGCCACCGTAGCTTTTGTAAATACTCCGAAACCAGAGGAGTTAGCAAGGGAGCGTTGACATCTAGAAATTCACCACTAGATGATGCCAAACATCTCTTATATTACGCACTGTGCCTTTAAGAAAGTATAAATGACTTTTTTGATTAAAAGTTGTTCTATCATTATTCTCAAATCTTCTGATCTACGTCTCTTTGTCTCCTCCGGAAACTAAACAGCGTCGGAGTGAACAATGTTGTTTTGTTTGATGTTTCTCTTCAGTGAAATGAAAGGTTATTAAACTAATAAACCATTCAGGCAAAGAGCTAGATGTGTGTGTGTGAGAGAGAGAGAGTGTATGTGTGTGTGTGTGTGTGTGTGTGTGTGTGTGTGTGTGTATGTGTGTGTGTGTGTGTGTGTGTGTATGTGTGTGTGTGTGTGTGTGTGTGTGTGTGTGTGTGTGAGAGAGTGTTGTATTTTGTACATGTCTGTGTTTGTGTGTGTGTGTGTGTGTGTGTGTGTGTGTGTGTTGTATTTTGTGCGTGTATGTGTGTGTGTGTGAGAGAGTGTTGTATTTTGTACATGTCCGTGTGTGTGTGTGTGTGTGTGAGAGAGAGTGTTGTATTGTGTGCATGTGTGTGTGTGTGTATTATATGTTTGTGCTGTGATGTTTTCCCCTTATCTGTTTTCTTTCCATCTCATTTGTTCCATTCTTGTTCTTCAGAGAATCAAATCGATGTTTTTGCAAAAAGTGAACTCCTCGTATTTCTAT
>NC_137230.1:34864215-34866715 GCF_949987685.1 Ammodytes marinus
GAACATATACAGTTACAAACTAATTTTGTTGCTTACTTTTGTCATTATTTGATATGTTTTTGACGCCAGATTGATGCTTTTACATTCAGGGAATAAGGACGTTGGTGTGATGGAAGAAGACCGCCATCTTCATTAAAGGTGCTCCGAGGAACTTTCAGTGTGTGTTAATTCTAGCGCCCCCCCTTTGGACAAAAGCGGTAGTGTTTTTAGTACGCCAGCTGTAGTTCCTGGATGAGCGTATACCCCATGTCAAAGATAATAAGAAAAACTATATAAAAAATAGCATTCTTTTCACTGATGGTCTCGTTTGCTGTCACATGTAATTTTTTGATCATCAGAGGAAAATATGAGACTGTTTCAGAAATATTCAAAAGTTCCTCGTAGCGCCTTTTTAAACCTGCAGTGTGTAGAATTTTGGGTTTTATTTCCTAGCAGATTTTGTAGAAAGTAATTATATTATCCATAAGTACATTTAATTTAGTGCATAATAGCTGAATTATTTTTTTTTTATTATTATTTTTCCCTTAGAAATGGTCTCATATATGTCCATATTTCTGCATATTTTGGACCAAGGCCTAGTGCCGCCATCTTGAAAGTGTCATGGTTGGAATGTCATCAGGTGCATTGTTTAAAATGTAGAATTGTTCTTGTCCTTGAAGGCCACTGTAGCTTCTGTTATTATTCAAAAGGGTTGGGGTTACCCAGGGAGTGTTGCATTCTAGAACTTTGTAGAACTTTCTTGATGATGTCATATTACACACTGCACCTTTAAGTGTGAATTTGTTTGGCCCTTCTGTTTTTTCATGGAATGTTTAAAGTTATATAAAACCATAACTGGTGTTACCATCAGCAACCAAATGTGTAGCCAATTCACCCAAGACTGAAATCTTAAGGATAATAATCATAAATCTCCTTGGATTATAACTAAGTCATTGTTAGCTGACCACATCCTGTGTCTGTTCATATATTCAATAGATTTGAGGGTTTTAGCTGTAGGAGACCACAGTGAACCATCGCAGGGATTTAAAATGGAGATCGCTGAACAGAAAACAACAGCTTTACTCAATAGGAGAGGTAGGTAGCTTTCCAACTCTCTGCATTATGATACTACGGTTTTGACAGTTAGAATAGTTGAGATTATTATCAACGGAAGAAAAAAAAAATCATTCAACATTGCACGAATTACAGTAACATGTCAGTTATCAGTTAAAACAAAAAATAATCCCCATCATAGAAGGTTAGCTCAGTGATTCTGGAGAACGCTTTTGGTAAAAATCAGTGAATATCTCCTCATGATCCGCTACCTGTCCGTACTGTGTGTGTGTGCGCTGATAACAAAAAAACAATCTGGAGTAAATACACAACCTAGGCTCTGTAAACGTGTACGTAAACAACGAGTATGTAAACAAATGAGCCCACCGTAGCTATAGCAACATGCCTGTTTTACAGAGCCTAGGCTGTGTATTAACATTGTTTTTTTTTTCTCTCCAGCGCACACACATTACAGACAGGTAGCGGATTGTGAGGAGAAATTCACAGATTTTGATGAAAATGTTATTTTGACAACAATTGCTTTATCCAGAATCACTGACTCCACCTTTAAATTCATGCATCATTTGAATATGTATATACATTCTTCAAAAGGTAGAGATGACATACAGTATGTGCCATCTGACCAGTGTTGGTCGTTGAAGAAGAAATAGACAAGACAGTGTCAACACCGGAAAAAGCACCATTATATTCTGCCAGTTTCATCTTCCTGTGTCTGTCCCTGCGTTCCAAATCACATACTCTTTCTTTTTACTACACTACATACTAAAGTACAGAAGAGTTTTAGGGCCACAGGAGAGAGAGAAAAAAAATCAGATAAGGAAGATTTTTTTTCATTGTGTCGAAAAAATTTCAAGAATAAAGACGAATACTCCAAAATGCTATTGGAGTTAGTGGGGCATGTATGTATTTTCAGCATACTACAATTGACGTGCATGTATTGGGACATCCTAAATCTTTTTTCTGGCATACTAAATAGTAGGGAAGTATGGGGATTGGAACGCAGGGTGTGTGTTTTACTGGAACAAATGGAGGGAGACTAGACAAACATACACACGGGATTTAAAAGAACACAGCACTCAAATACTGACAATCTGTCTGTGTGTTGATTTGTGATTTTCATGTGAGTTTTTGTGAGTTAACATAACATTAAACAGGATGGGCCCAGATAATCCCAATGTCCCAGTCTGACCCAAGTGGAAAAAAACCTAACATATTCTTGTGAGTCACTGGGCATCTCTGTCTGTCCTCACACTAACATGGATAAAGACCTTGTCGATTAAGTTCGTCATTGACTCTTTTATCGCTGACATGTTGCATATTCCATTTTATTTTATTTGAACTCAAATGTTATTTTATGTAGTTGCTGCTCTTCTACTTGCCTTGTATAAATTGTATTATTCTGTATTGTTGCTGCACCTTTTTCTATTTTACTTGTATATTGCATATT
>NC_137230.1:34871715-34874215 GCF_949987685.1 Ammodytes marinus
AGAGGCCTATTAATCTTAACCGGAGAGTGAGAATGTCATTAATTAAATCATCAAATATATCAACCACAAAGCCATTAAGACCGATAAGTAATTCAAAATACTTCGAGGCACTTCATAAAACTGCAGTTAGCCGACATACAGTGACACTCAATGGTAAAACAATTACACAAAACCTTGATTTATAGCTACGGTTTTTACTTCCAATTCTATTAAAGGTGCAGTGTGTAACTTTGGGTGTGTCAGAGAAGTGCACATTTTCTAAGGGTATATTCTCATTTCTGAATAGACAAACTTTCCTCACAAGAAAATGTGATCCCTGGAACACTGTTTTGAAGTTAGAAAGCTTCCTGAAAAGTTACTGTTTCACCGTTGTTGTTGTTTACAGCAGCAGGGCCCACAGTTTGGTTTACACACATATTCTATAGTCTTACATTTGGTTCCTCAACATAATTTAGTTTTGATTTATGATGATATGATAATCCAATACTAAGAATTAAATGTAAAAAAAATATTGTATCTTATTGACGGCTCTGCAAAAGTAAAAAAAAAAAAAAAATCCCCCTCCCATGAAACTGCATAGTGCACCTTTAAAACACAATATCTGAAAATAACTAACTTTTACTTGTACTTGTAGAAATAAGCGTCCATACAGATTTTTTTGAAAAGTGCCAATAAACGTTAGCCTGGTACCGCCCGCCTACTACTTCCGCTCAATTTTCATTTCCCTTCAGTAGTCAGTCTGGGTCTGCGGTATATTCTTAGGTTTTCCCCGGACAGATTTCTGCCGGTCCAATCAGCGAACAGAGGGAGTGGCTCAGAAGCCGGCGCATGACATGGTTGGTTGGCAGATACAGAGTGGCACTGGGCAGATCCAATAGTTTTAAGCTTCAACAGACACCCGCCTTCAAGTGAGTTAACGTTTCTCAATTGAGCGATTCCAGACCTTCTGTACAAATGAAATTAAGTACGATGGTCTGGTAGAACCAGGCTAAATAAACGTGACACTCTCCCGGTAAAAAATCTTAATAATCAATATTAATAATCAATAACAAACAATGTAATAAAAGTGTGTCAGTTCTGTCCTATACTCACTGTGATTTGACTGTTTCAGAAATTTCCTCATAGCACCTTAAACACACAATATCTGAAAATACCCACGTTTTACTTTGGTACTTGAAGAGACACGCTAAATTATTATTAATCAATGACAAACAATGTAATAAAAGTGTGTCCGTTCTGTCTGTGTGTGTGTCTGTCTCTGTCTCTGTCTCTGTCTCTGTCTCTGTCTATGTCTGTGTATGTGTCTGCGTCTGTGTCTGCGTCTGTGTCTGTGTCTGTGTCTGTCAAATCTACTCACATAATGTTAATGTGTCCAATAATGTCCACACTTATATGGTTAACATTTCAAAACACATACTATACCCAATGTGGTAAGGCAAGGCAAGGCATGGCAAGTTTATTTATATAGCACAATTCAGACACAAGGCCACTCAAAGTGCTTTACAGGGGCAAGATTAAAATACACAACACACATCAGAAAAGCGAATGAATAAAACATTTAAAAGCCAATGAATGAATGAGGGTGAATGCGTCTTATACTCACTGTGCTATCTTGCAGTTGGTTGTAGTGACAAACCGCCCTGTGTAGTGGATGTTACACCTCACCACATTGTTGGTAAAGTCGGATTCCAGCACCAAGAATTTTGGATTAACCGTGAGCTGCCGAGGCAAAGGACATAAAGGAACATTACAATTCACTTGTTTTTTTTAATGTTTATTTGACAGGGACAATACATACAACACTGCCACAAAAAAATGGGAAAATGTGATGCATATAAGACGTCTAGCTTCAGCTAATTTGCAGTCTTTGTCCCTGGGTCAGGCTTTAAAATACAATCAAAGATACTAAATACAATAAATGCAGTGATGGAGATACAGTGAATAATACAATTAATAGGTACCATGAGTCAATACACACAGCTGTAGTTATACATTTCAGATTAAAACACAATTAAATTTAGCATTAAACATTAGTAAAGTGCTCTATTAGAATAACTTGAGAGACGTTAATGTTCACATTTCTGCTGCTGCTTGAGCCACTATAATCACTGACATTCAACTTATAGCTAATGGGCCAAAATAATGCTTCGAAAGAAAAATGCATTTGAGAAAAAAAAAATAACCTGAATGCAATATTGTATATACAGCCCCGGGAAAAACATTAAGAGACCAGTCTGGATTTTCCTTGGCCTATATATAAATCTTTAAAATCAGTTTGTTTTGGTAGCATTGACCTTTCCATGCTACGTGCCCCTTTCCTGCCCTGTGCAGCATAGTCCCACTATTCCCACTGTAAAGAAAATACAAGTACTGAAGTGTGTGTGTGTGTGTGTGTGTGTGTGTGTGTGTGTGTGTGTGTGTGTGTGTGTGCGTGTGTGTTTGTGTGTGTGTGTGTGTTTGTGTGTGTGCGTGTGTGTTTGTGTGTGTGTGTTTGTGTGTG
>NC_137230.1:34881715-34884215 GCF_949987685.1 Ammodytes marinus
GTTTAAGATGGGCCGTTTAGTTTGCAGCACTGACTGTTAAATCAATGACATTTGGATGTTTCAACCAGTTTGGAATTTAACTGTCACATCATGATACATGATACACAAGTAGGTTCAGAGGCATGTTGAACCGTTTATCTTTCCGACAGCTCCCAAAAGTCTAAGGCCGGTCATGAGTTTCAAAATGATGAACCACAAGGGACTGAAATAGACAGATAGAGAGAGAGAGAGAGAGAGAGAGAGAGAGAGAGAGAGAGAGAGAGAGAGAGAGAGAGAGAGAGAGAGAGAGAGAGAGAGAGAGAGAGATAGATAGATAGATAGATAGATAGATAGATAGATAGATAGATAGATAGATAGATAGATAGATAGATAGATAGATAGATAGATAGATAGATAGATAGATAGATAGATAGATTACTTTATTAGTCAATGGTTACATTTAAATGTATTTCCGCATATCCCCTCTCAAGTTCCCACACTCCAGAGGGGGTCAGAGCACAGGGTCAGCCATAGTACAGCACCCCTGGAGTAGCTTGGGGTTAAGTGTCTTGCTCAAGGACACACTGGTAGAGATGGTGGGCACCGTAGATAATAGTAGTAATACCAGCCACTACTAGTTTAACTAATAACACCCTCCTGTCCGGTGCCGGGGATCCAACCAGTGTGGTTACTGGGAGGAACCAGAGACCTCATGGTTACTGGGAGGAGGAACCAGAGACCTCATGGTTACTGGTTGGCCCCCTTTCCTCTAGGCCATCCTACCACCCAAGTTTACTATTGCTAACTAGTGCACTCTCATAAAAAAAAATAGTTCTACCAAATAAGCAGATACTTTTTATGTCTATCACACCGCCTGGCTCACAACACAAGTTATACGTAGAATACTGTGTCCTCATTTGTGTAAAAATCCAACATTTCCACATTCACACTCACACACACACACACACACACACACACACACACACACACACACACACACACACACACACACACACACACACACACACACACACACACACACACACACACACACAGCACCTGTTTCTCAAGAGAATACAATTCCCTTCTCTTCTCCTAATTCTCCAGTGAGAAAAGTTAAGGCTGATATAACGGGAACCAAAACTGTCAACCGCACACAGCGCACACACACACACACACACACACACACACACACACACACAGCACACATCACCACACCACACACACACACACACACACACACAGCACACACAGCTTATCCAACACAGATGTAGGGCAAACCAAAGTTTTCTTGTAAGAATCTGGGGCTAGAAATGTTCTTTCTTCCCCAAAACGTAAGTCCTTTTGTGTTGTCTCTGTCCCAGTAACCCATATCCGTAGCCATCACACACTTATGCACACACACACACACACACACACACACACACGCACACACGCACACACACACACACACACACACACACACACACACACACACACACACACACACACACACACACACACACACACACACACACCATCATACTTTCGAAAAATGCTTCATATGCTGTCAGAAAAATTGACAAGAAAAAATAGAATTGATTTGTCATTCCCGAACGCACAGTCAGTCACACACACACACACACACACACACACACACACACACACACACACACACACACACACACACACACACACACACACTCACTCACACAGTCAGTGGAATGATTGCTTTGGCTTTTTGCCTCGTGGGAACTTCTGTAGCAAATTCAGACTCCAACAACACTGCCAATCTCCTAACAACCAAGTCTACATTCCTCTAAGATGAGGACAGTACAGCACAGCCTGTGTGTGTGTGTATGTGTGTGTGTGTGTGTGTGTGTGTGTGTGTGTGTGTGTGTGTGTGTGTGTGTGTGTGTGGTGGCACTAGAATAAGTGTGCAAACTTGCTGAACTTTGGATAAAAAGCTTACTAGTCTACATGGGATATACACCGTCATGAACCAATGACGATAGCCACCAAAAATCACCTCATCAGCACATCTAACAGAAATTAAATTCCAGGCCCGCGATTGGTTCGTTAAATCAACATAAATAGGTCCACGGAGAGAGACAGAATGAGAGGCAATGTGCTCGCTAAACAGATAAAAGGACAAAAAGTTATGATGAGTTTATTGTCCAGCTGTGCTACGTCACACATGGTTGGCTTTCCAATGGACCCCATAGGTTTGACATCCCCTCCCTACTTTAGACAATAGAAAGTGGAATAAATGTAAACTCTCTCGGCTAACATACATAACACAACTATAGTGGAGCGGCTAAGTTCTACAATCTTTCAATGTGTGATACAAGCGTGACAATTGGCATGAGCAGTATCCATGGGTCACTTGACGGGAAAATTGTCAAAGACAAAAAAAATAAAAAAAATAATGAGAAATGGTGGCGCCCTTAGCTCAGTTGGTAGGGCGTCCCCCCCATTGGCCTCGGCCAGCAGCAGACCCAGGTTTGATTCCAGCCCACGGTCGTTCTCTGCATGTCACTCC
>NC_137230.1:34889215-34914215 GCF_949987685.1 Ammodytes marinus
GTGTGTGTGTGTGTGTGTGTGTGTGTGTGTGTGTGTGTGTGTGTGTGCATTCCAGATTATAATCATGGTAAACTAATGAGACACTTAGGCCGCTCAGACAGAGGTGAAAGACCATAAGGGTTATTTAGGGGACACGTGCAAAAACAACTTAAAACACATACAGTAGAATGTCCATTATTGAATAGAATGTGTCTCTCCAAAAATCAATTTTGTTATTAGGCTATATGATCATTTTCAAACCAATAATTGTTGTGCCTTCTCGGTTAACGTGACGTGATCCTCCATGACAGTTATCCTAAACCATTAATGACATCAACAACTACATTTAGTACGTTAAAGCTGGGATGGAGGATTTGGGGAGAAAATGGCAGTTGGGATAGAGATTCGAATCCAAATACCTCAACCGCTCCACTTGTTCTCTTTGGTCCCTCCCCTATGGTCCCTCCCTGACACGCTCTACACCAACAAAGTTGTGCCAAAGTGAATGGACAGTCCCAACAGCCAATAAGAACAGAGAATCGGAGCCTCGCTCTGATTGGTCAAAGTGAACACACTTTGACCAATCAGAAATCACATACCCCAGCTTTAAGGAGAAGTCCTAAATATGTTTGCGAAAATCCATGAGAAAAAATTATTAATATGATTTGAGCTGATGAATATAAAATGTTCACTGGATCAATGAACACATTATTAAAGGGGCAGTGTGTAATATGACATCATCTAGAAAGTTCTAGAATGCAGCGCTCCCTGGGTAACCCCACCCCTTTTTAATAATAACAGAAGCTACAGTGGCCTTCAAGGACAAGAAAAATTCTAAATTTTAAACAATGCACCTGATGACATTCCAACCAACATGGATGCCTCCATAAGACTTGCCTGCTCAATGTACAAAATGTAATATTAATATTTGTAATTCTCCGCTCAGGAGGATAATCCAGATTATTGGCAGAGGTGATTTTACACCAATGAGGACATATTTATGAATGAGGATATTGATTTTAGTTAATGAATTACTTAAAATGTTACACAGTGTCCCTTTAAAGGTGTTTTGAATGAAAAAGTCCCAAAAAGTAATTCACCTAAAATGTTGACTGATTTGAAATATTTCAGCGGAGCGATTAGTAATTTTGTTCGGGATAAGGCTAAACTTTGAAATATGGTATCTTAGCTATATGCAGAATGACAGGAGTGCTTGCAATGCAGCCGGTGTTTTTCATACTTTGGGTCCTGCCAACGAGCGACAGAAATGAAGAGATGTAGGAAGGCAAAGGTGCATAGAGAGCCAGACAGAGAGCAAGACAGAGACAAGGAGAATGAGAATGAGAATGTGTGTGTGTGTGTGTGTGTGTGTGTGTGTGTGTGTGTGTGTGTGTGTGTGTGTGTGTGTGTGTGTGTGTGTGTGTGTGTGTGTGATTGTACAGGAATCTTTGTGAGGACCAGTTTTAGCTTTTAACTAGTCCAAGTGAGGTCATTTTTGGACATTGAGTACATTTTTGCCTGGTCCTCACTTCTTCAAAGGGCTGTTTGAGGGTTAACACTAGGTTTTAAGGTTCAGGTATGAATTAGGTTTATGTTGAGGTTAGTGTAAGGGTTGGGGTTAGGCATTTAGTTTTGATGGCTAGGGTTAGGGTAAGGGGCGAGGGAATGCATTATGTCAATGAATGTCCTCACAAGTATAGCCATACAAACGTGTGTGTGTGTGTGTGTGTGTGTGTGTGTGTGTGTGTGTGTGTGTGTGTGTGTGTGTGTGTGTGTGTGTGTGTGTGTGTGCGCGTGTGTGTGTGTGTATGCGTGTGTGTGTGTGTGTGTGCGTGCGTGTATGTGTGTGTGTATGTGTGTGTGTGTGTGTGCGTGTGTGTATGCGTGTGTGCGCGTGCGTGCGTGCATGCGTGTGTGTGTTCGGCATCAGGGTAAAACAACAGTGATCTCACACACCACTGCTGTTTTTAGAGTGGGCCACTGACCAAGTCTGTCAGAAAACTTGAGGAATGAGTTTGAAAAAAAAATGAAAAAAATGGCTGCCTGCCTTGTCAAAGAGAATGTGTGTCTGTCCCGTTCCCATAAAGGTCATGCCAGCATCGGGCTCTGGCTACGCTTATCACCCGCTCTCTGTTCCGCTCACAGTAAACAGACCTGCTTTAATGTCCTACTCATTCTACTCACTGAAAAGTCAAACCCATTGACGTCCTCCAAGTCTGGAAGTATTTATACAATCACAACAATGACAACCGGTGTAAATTGAGTTAACGAAAGCTATGACGAAATATTTTTGGCGACAATATATATTTTTTCTCATGACTAATAGGCTACAAGACGTTGGCATGCTAAATATCTTTGATTATTAAAACTATTTGAAATGTAGCTGAAATGTTTTGTTTTGATGATCTGATGAAGTGAATACTTTAAATTAGTTTTAAGAGACAAAAAGTTGACTCAAATGTTTAGCTTGTCCACTAACAACAGACTAAAATGTGACAAAACTTAGAAGAATTTTCGTCCCAAAAACACCAAGACTAAATCTTAAAAATGTTGCCAAAATTAACACAGTGTGCGCCAATTAACAGTGTGCTTCAACAATAACATTTTAGATAAATGATGAAATAAAGCCCTTTGGACTTTGGTAAGTAGTCCTTGTAAACACTGTATAGCACCAAAGTGAAACGCTGAGGTTCTCCAGTAGAACTCGCATAACTCTCAACCCCATATTCCCTCTCCTTTGCCGAGTAAAAGGCTTTGTTCTCTGGCCTCTAATCTTTTGAAATGTGAAAGTGTGTCTCTCTCTGTCTCTCTCTCTCTCTGTCGCTATGTCTCTCTCTCTCTATCTCTCTCTGTCTCTGTCTCTATCTCTCTCTCTCTCTGTCTCTCTCTCTTTATCTCCCTCTCTCTCTCTGTCTCTCTGTGTTTCTCTCTGGCTCTCTGTCTCTGTCTCTATCTCTCTCTCTCTCTCTCTGTCTCTATCTCTCTCTCTCTCTCTCTCTCTCTCTCTCTCTATCTATCTCTCTCTCTCTCTGTCTCTCTCTATGTCTCTCTCTCTATCTCTATCTCTCTCTCTCTGTGTCTCTCTCTCTCTCTGTGTCTCTCTCTGTCTCTGTCTCTATCTCTCTCTCTCTCTCTGTCTCTCTGTCTCTCTCTGTCTCTCTGTCTCTCTCTCTCTCTCTGTCTCTCTCTCTCTCTCTCTCTCTCCGTCAGCTCTCCACAGCATGCAGTGTTTCCCCCAGGAAATGTCTTAGTCAAGGTGGTCACTGTCTAGCCGTACAGGAGGCGCGGCGCATAAATAAATTTTGGGGGTATTTTGCTCAAAGATGCCAATGCGCCCTAAAGAAATAGTTCTGTGTATTTGAATGACACTGACCTTACAGTTGTGCAATTTTGTTTGCTATGTGCACATTTTGTGCAAACATGCAGACGGTACAAAATACAATTAAAGAAAAGTTCTACTGTTTTGGTGCAATACCATGCAGACACACTAAATAAAAATAATGGACCATACACTTAACATGTGTATCAAAGTGCTTTTTAAAGTTCCTTTTTGGATGGGGGGCTGTTGTGAGATTATTGTGGACAATAGGCATACTGTGATGCGATTAATTCATATATGGTTATTATTAGCCTACTTGCTTGATTTCTTTTTAAATACAGAGGTTATTGGTTGTTTTGGAACATGTATTTCCAAATTTAAAACATAAAAATAAAGCAGCATTTAAAATTCAGAAAAATAAATCTTGTATGGCTACACTAGCATGCTGTTTGAAAAATAATTCAATAATTGAAATAATACAATGTGTTTTCCCCTTAAAATTACTAAATGCATTTCAAAGACAGTTACAGTGTGCACTTCTGTAAACTTACTGAAAGGTGCCTGGGCCATCACTCTCATGCATGTATCAGACTTTTCTCTGCGCTGTATGAGCCGATAAGTTGTGTTGCCACGGTGATGTGGAGTGTTAAACTAGTCTAGCTTTGCAGAGCACTTCTTTCTGTTCAGCTAAATATCCCCATAGAACCGCACTGCGTTTATTATCGCCACAGGTTAAATGTCGGTTTGCTGCTGCTCGTTTCCCGCGTACATGCCGTAGTCGCGCGCAGCGCGGGACGGTCGCGCGCGCAGAGCCCCCGACACAGAGCAGCTGATAGTCTGAGCAGAGAGAAACGCTTGGAGACATATGTGCACATTTATTTACCGCAAATCACGGCCTTTCGCGCATTTCTGACCATGAAAAATCACACATCGCGCTTGCTAGTACATTAATTGTGCAGCACTAAAAATAAAAAAAATAAAGATTTAATTTTTTTTTTTTTTTTGGTCGGTCAGTAGTCAAGGCGGGGGGCTGGTTTTGCTAAGGCGGCCGCCTTAACTATAAAGCGCTGGGGGAAACACTGACAAAGCCACACATTACACTGTAAGTGGGGCACAGTCAAAAGAAACTGAGTCTTGACATGATTTGTCAAAGCCATCGAGAATAGCATAATAGACACAAGGGTTTCACCTCTCTTGTCACTCCTGCAAGTGTGTGTGTGTGTGTGTGTGTGTGTGTGTGTGTGTGTGTGTGTGTGTGTGTGTGTGTGTGTATGCGTGTGTGCATGTGTGTGTGCTGACGTATTGGAATTACTTCAAATTAATTGAGGTGATTTTATAATCAAAAATGAGAAACAACATATTTGGTGATTTATAATATAATACACTTTAATCCACGTTCTCTTGATATTACATCTTATCTATTAGACACTCTGGTCCATTAATAAATCAAAGATAAAAGCTATAGTGTGTAACTTATGTTGCCCCATGAGGAATTCTGAGTAATTACAACAACACTGTCTGTGTTTTTTTACATGAGGTAAAGCCTTCCGTGACCGCACATGAATTATCTACCTTCTGCTGTACGTCCAGGTTTTTTTTTTCTTAGTAGTAGAATCAACACCTGAAACATTTATTAATTTCTCGCTTCTTGAGCTATTGAGAAATCCAGGGAGAGTTTTGTATCAACTTTGTGTCGACTCAATGTGCGATGGCTTGAAAGCAAGCGACATTCATTCATATGGGAAAAAGTTACGCACCGTAGCTTTAATTACAGCATCGAGAGGCTAAACCCTGTTCTTCTATTTAAAAATATCAAGCTAAAACTCAAGAGAGAAATACTGTATCTGCTGCTCTGCCTGGAAGCGGAATGTATGAATTACTTACCACTTCCTTTCTAATTATTTTCTACCTGTGACTACTGGTGGCTTTTGACAGGGAATATGAGAGTGAGGCAGACTGAGATGAAATGACAATGTGTGTGTGTGTGTGTATGTGCCTGTGTGCGTGTGTGCGTGTGTGTGTGTGTGTGTGTGTGTGTGTGTGTTTGTGTGTGTGTGCCTGTGTGTGTGTGCCTGTGTGTGTGTGTGTGTGTGTGTGTGTGTGTGTGTGTGTGTGTGTGTGTGTGTGTGTGTGTGTGTGTGTGTGTGTGTGTGAGTGTGAGCAAAGGACGGTATAGTTGGGAGAACACAGACTGCTACTTAATAAATGACAATTAATTATTCACACCACCAGTAGCTTTTGAAACTACACTCCAACACTGTACAGCTTCACCAAGGCTGGCTGCACAATACCCGTTGATTTTTTACTTATTTTTAAACCTGCAGTGTGTAGAATGTTGGGTTTTATTTCCTAGCAGATTTTGTAGAAAGTAATTATAATATCCATAAGTACATTTAATTTAGTGCATAATAGCTGAACAAATTGTTTTGAATTATTATTATTTTCCCTTAGAAATGGTCTCATATATGTCCATATTTCTGCATATTTTGGACCAAGACCTAGTGCCGCCATCTTGAAAGTGTCATAGTTGGAATGTCATCAGGTGCATTGTTTAAAATTTAGAATTGTTCTTGTCCTTGAAGGCCACTGTAGCTTCTGTTATTATTCGAAAGGGTTGGGGTTACCCAGAGAGTGTTGCATTCTAGAACTTTGTAGAACTTTCTTGAAGATGTCATATTACACACTGCACCTTTAAGATAATATTTTTGGCATTTTCAAGCTTTATTAGATAGTACAGTGTTGAAATGGGGAGACAGAGAGAGAGAGAGGGGATGATCTGCAGTACAGGTCAACAGGTCGGATTTGAACCCGCGACCACTGCAACGAAGGCCGGAGCCAATATGGTACACGCTCTATCCACTACACCATCAGAGCACCCCACCTGTTAAATTTCTACAGCAACATTGAATCCCCTTGAGTTTGTTCTCAATTTTAACTTGTTAAATACCAAAATATGTCCTCTGTCAGGTTTCTTAAATGCGGTATAGGAGTTTAATAGTGATAAACTCTTTATAACTCTTAAAATAGTGAAAAAACAGCATCCCACTATTATAAACATGTCTGCGGACTTGAAGCTGGGGTGTAGGATTTGGGGAGAAAATGGCAGTTGGGATAGAGATTCGAATCCAAATACCTCAACCGCTCCACTTGTTCTCTTTGGTCCCTCCCCTATGGTCCCTCCCTGTGACACGCTCTACACCAACAAAGTCGTGCCAAAGTGAATGGACAGTCCCAACAGCCAATAAGAACAGAGAATCGGAGCCTCGCTCTGATTGGTCATAATGTCAGCTCATGTTAACTTTGACCAATCAGAAATCACATACCCCAGCTTTAAGGTTTAAAGTCATTTTTAAACTTGAAAATCATATAACTAGTATAACAACTTAATGCCACACCACAAAGCAGTAAAACACTTTTCTTCATCTCCCAATAGCTGAATCTTTATCACAATGATTCCCAGAAGCATCGAGGCATCTGCACACATGTTGGCACCGTGTGCTGTAGAAATATCTCAGATATCCACAAGGTCCAATAAATGATGGTTACAAGGCACACAGCACTCTGGAGAGACGGCTGAACAATAAAGCAGATCATTGGCTAAACTAGAAGGTACATCTGCATCATTGGAAGGCCTAGAATCTCCTCTCAGACCAGACACACCATAGGAAAACTTTACACGATTTCTATAATCTACTAAATCATGTATTTCTCTAGCCTGGCATTCCCAGACCTGCCACTAGGCGCTGGCTAATTAAATTTGCTGCGCCTGTTGGTCTGGACACTCTCCATTGAAGCTTTTTCAAAAAGTCCAGAAATCCTGACTCACATTTCAATTGGTTCTATCTAATATGGGCGCGCCAGAGCCCTTTGTATGGTGCTCTGGGGCGGACGTAACCGGATGATGACAGTGCGCCGTCGAAGCCGTGATAGTAAACATCAAAGATGGCTGCGGATATGTTGTTTGAGTTTGAGACTGCTTTGGCCTCGACCCTTAACGATTTGGAAGACGGCACTCAAATCTTTCATTAGCAAGTAAGTGGAATGTTCTGTTTTGCCGACCGACCACGGCAAAAGTTTAATTTAACAGTTTAACAGCTGTTCGCTAAACGAACAGGGCTTAATACGTCACCTTGTGCATCACTCTGATTGGTTGTAGTGCTATCCAACTGCGTGCAGTGGCATTTGAAATGCACGAGTAGGAGCCGCCCCTTGAGTTGGAAATGACTATTGATCGTGGCCAGACCCTCTATCGTTCAAGATATCAGGGTCTGGATTTCCAGGCTAGTACAAGGGAACTTATTTATCCATGGTACCGCCTATTATGCAAAATTTACTTTTTCATATAGTTTTTCAAGATTCGTTCGAGTCCCTGATGTCACAACTGGCAGTTGGATTCAGGGCTAATCACAGCAGACTGGGCTTTTTGGAAAGGCGGGGCTTAAAGAGACAGGCTCTAAAACGGAGTGTTTCAGACAGAGGCTCTACAAAGAGAGCGATCAGCAATGGCTTTGTGCGAACATTTTTGGGAAACTATCCCATGAAAACAGTTTCTAGTCCAAACCCATATTACAATTTTGAACCTGAACATTTGCAAAATATGTCAATTTTAAGAGAAATGAAGAAACTTTCGGCCTTGTTACAAACACCTTACTTCTTTAGCCGAGGTACAGTAGTACTGCATGTTTTGACACTCCTCATTCTTCCCCTTTCAATAACTTTGACAAAATAATTCTTTGATTTCCTGTAGCTGAAGGAAAGCAATGGACCCCATGTGTTACAGGGACTTTCCAGCGCCCCCACCACCCCCTTCCCCCTTAACAGAGTGGTGAGGTACTGTATCCCCCCCCCCTCTCTCCCTCCCTCCCTGTCCCTAGACCCCCTTATGAGGTCACCACCACCATTACCAAACTCCACATGCCCTGTGAACAAAAATCCACTTTCTATGTGAAGAAAGGCTCCCCACACTAAAACACAGAGGTTCTAGTGTGTGTGCATTGGCAGGGCTGCATGCTCCACACCTGGTTTCAATAAACCCCGAAATGTGGGAAAAGATGAACCTTGCGTAGACTCAACTCTGTTTGTAAACTAAAAAAAAATTTAAAAAAAATAGCTGACATTTTGAGCAGCTGCCTTTCATTGTGATTACCTCACATGTCTGACAAACATGAAAGATAAATATTGGAAAAAGCTGATACTCGAGGTACTTGAGGGGGTGGTGAGTTCATATCTCCCCAGGGTTTTTTTTCTTAAACATATTTCAAATTCATTCATTGTCCAGCAATAACAGACGGATTTAATTTGCGAAGACAGAAATGCTTTTGGGAGAATGCCGACAATGTTCCTTTACTTGACTGTAAATGTGAAATGTTGTAAGTGCTTTATAATGATCATTGTTTGATAGATAGATAGATAGATAGATAGATAGATAGATAGATAGATAGATAGATAGATAGATAGATAGATAGATAGATAGATAGATAGATAGATAGATAGATAGATAGATAGATAGATAGATAGATAGATAGAAAGGCATACAGACAGACAGATAGACAGACAGACAGACAGACAGACTTTTTGTCAGGTTTACTGTACCTCTCTGTTCTGGCCGGTACACACTCCCAACATTTACACTCGGGTTCTCCAGTGCAGAGTTCGGAGAGTTTCTGCCCGAAGGTTGAGCCGGCTGCACGGGCCGAGCTTGGGGTCTTCCGAACGGGGGGAACTGCTCGTATTGAGGGCTCCTTACCGGCGGTTGTCCATTGGCTCCGGCCCTATCCACGGCTATGGGCTGGTAAGGCTCTGGGGCAGGCACTAACGGAGCACCAGAGTCCCCATTGTAAAGACTGTGGGTGTACCTGCGATCTAAACTATCTGCGAAAGGCGGTTGGGCGGCATGTGCAGGTACCGCAGGAACTGGATTGGGATTTTGAACGGGCGCGTAGCCGTAAGCCTGGTAGTATCGGTAGCTTTCGTCTGGGAAATCAGAGGGAGATCCTGGAAGAACCGGAGCGACGCCACCACCTCCATACACCCCTCCTCCTCCTCCTCCTCCAGTGTACCCCTGCCCAGCCCCATACCCTAACCCGCCGTACCCCCCACCGCCAATGGGTTGAAACGGTGGCTCGTAGCTCCTCACTGGTGCTTCTCCATAGCTTGGTTCATAGGGCACTTGCTGGAAAGGAGGCTGTTGAGGAAATGGGTTTTGCTGAGGGTAGGACGGTAAGCTATACGAAGATGAAGAAAATGTTGAAGATGATGAGGAAGACCCAGCAGAAGGCCGATATTGAGTTCTAGAAGCTCCCTGGAACTGGCCACCGCCTCCCGTGCCGACTGCGGTTTGTCTCCAGTTATCGGGCACTTGCCCAAAGCCGAACGGATGCCTCGTTTGCCCGCGGATAGTCTCGGAGGACCCTCCTCTGGACGGGGCTTGGCGGCGGACATAGCCCCCCTGAGTCCTACGGGATGAGGAAGAGGAACGTGAAGTTGAAGAAGATCGTTGTGCGGCCGGTTGAGTGTCTGCCACCACCACCCTGGGACTCCTGCTCTGGGAACTGGCACCGGCCGGGACGTATTCCGCTCCACTGTTGAGCAAACTGAACAACCTTCCATTGTTCTCCCACTGGATCACCTGCCTCCAAGGGGTAGCAGAGCTGTCCTGGGCCTGTGTCTGTCCCTGTCCGCCTTGGCCCTGTGTCTGTGTCTGGCCCTGTGTCTGTGTCTGTGTCTGAGGGGCAACCTGAGCTTGCCCCGAGCACAGCGGGATGAATACCAAACATACCGCAACAATAGGCAACATTCTGGCTTCCCAAAAAAAGATGTCACAAGGAGAAAAAAGAAAAAATCTCTTTCAGTCCACTGTCCCAACTCAACACACTGGACCCACCTGTAGCCCTGTCAGTAGAACATGTGTATCCTCCTCCCGCGGGTAGAGCCTTGGTGTGAGGGTTGTGCGCCTGTGGTCGAGTGCATTTGCGAGGTCTTCAGTGCCAGCAGCAGCAAAAGCAGCAGTAGTAAAGTAGATTCCAATTCCAATGTGCATTCAGATGTAGTTCAGAGTGGAAGTGGTTTTCAATAGACCCACTAGTTGGTGTTACCGTCCTGTACTGTTAGTGCTGTGAGAAGATGTCCTGACTTGTTGTTGGTCTGCTAGCTCGCCTGTCACTGAACTAAGCATGTCTCTCTCTCTCGCTCTCTGCCTCTCTCTCTCTCTCTCTCTCTATCTCTCTGTCCCTCTCTCTCTCTGCCTCTCTCTCTCTCTCTCTCTCTCTCTCTCTCTCTCTCTGTGTCTCTCTCTCTCTCTCTCTCTCTCTCTCTGGTGCCTGTGTGCACTGCACGCCTGCAAGCTTCTATTTGCCTGATTGCTTACAATGGGCTGTGAAAAAATCTCAAACTTTTTTTTTTTCTTCTTTTTTTTTTTTTTTTTTTTTTTTTTTGGAGGGAGAGGTCCCACATGGCCCTAGTGCTAGTGATGTTTCCAGCCAGGACTCTTACATGAGGTTTCCAGAGTCAACATTACCATCTGCAAAAGGCATTCACACACACACACACACACACACACACAACACAACACACATCTCTCACTTTCAATGGCTGGCTTGCATTCTTTTATCATCTTGTACAAACACAGATATGGACTAACTGGTCGTGATTATGTTTGGTCAAAAGCTTGTAACTTGCTGCTTTGCCTTTTCATAAAAAATACAAAGACAACATTTGCAGTTGGGAACTCACCTGGTCCAAGTAGCATTTTGTCACGGAACAACCAGTGATGCAATCCGCTTGACAAAACAAAAGGACACACACACACACACACACACGCACACACACACACACACACACACACACACACACACACACACACACACATGCACACACACACACACACACACACACTTTTTAAACTAATCCAACTATGAAATATAATACTGTCAAATAAGCATGTTGAAGTACAGTATGTCATATGGGTATTTGTTACACAGTATTTACTTGTTGCATGCAACATTACCTCATATGAATGAAATCAGTTGGTCCTTCAACACAATGCTCTGTTTATGTGCTGCTTATGCTGGGCAGTGTGCTCTGTATACCGCACCCTAAGAAATATCAAACTGAGGTCAATTAGGAAAGTGTCCAAAACATACCCACCCACCACAAACACACACACGGATGCACGCTCACACGCAAACACACACACACACACACACGCATGCACGCATACACGCATACACGCAAACACACACACACACACGGATAGCATGCGCTCACACTTTTACACACACACACATACTTTCACACACACACACATACTTTCACACACACACACACATACACACACACACACACACACACACACGCCACCTCTCCTCCCTTCATTCCCCTTTCTAAGACAACAATGCGTCTGCTGTTGTCTGCAAGTTTTTTTTTTTACGTTTTTTTTAAACAGATGTTTTGAGAGACGAGTCATTAGTAAACATTTGACACGGCTGGGTTACTGCACACACACACACACACACACACACACACACACACACGCACACACACGCACACACACACACACACACACACACACACACACACACACACACACACACACACACACACACACACACACACACACACACACTGCCTGCTTGCCTTGATAGAGTGCATGCAGACACAATCAGATGGGCCACCGGTTATCAAGTCAGCAGTTTTTACAAAAGTATTTTCCTTGGCCCGGGTAGTAAGGCCACTATGTAACACAGACAGAGGGGATAACATTCCTGAGCGGATACAGTTGACTACACAATCACTTTGCCTCTTGGAAAAACAGGATCCAGAAAGAACTAGGCCTACCTGGTGATTTTAATTAATGTCCTCTCAAAACTACGTGCAAATCCAGTGCAAAGAGTTGCTTCATCATGATAATTATTATTTATTTATTTATTAAAAAAAATATATTTTTTGGCATTTTTCATGCTTTATTGATAGAGACAGAGGTGAAATGGGGCAGAGAGGGGAGTGACATGCAGAGAACGACCGCGGGCGGGAATCGAACCCGGGTCTGCTGCTGGGCCCAGCCCGGGGGGGGTGGGGGGGGGGGGGACGCCCTACCAGCTGAGCTAAGGGCGCCCCCACAATGATAATTTTTTCAGAATAGAGTATGTTGAAAAGTATTTGGGGGGAAGGACCGGCGAGAGAGAGTATAGCGAGAGTATATATATCGTGTGAATGTCGATAGTTAGCCTGTTATCGGTGTATGAATGTGTGTGTGAATGGTAACGTGGGAAAGGAAAACAGGTCTCCCTTGCAAAAGAGTCTTCGGTCTCAATGGGATTTACCTGTACAAATAAAGGTAAACAAAAAAAAAGAAGCGGAGTGCAGTGTACCAGTCAGCCTGTTTATGCAATGCATCCTGCATCCTAAAACTACATGAAACGTTCATTGGTTGTGCAAGATTTTTAAGAATTAATAGATTGAGAATTCGACAAAACCACATCTATGCTTGTACTGTACATTCAGCGTGACAATTTACCGTAAGGACACCAGAACTAGCATCTGTGTCTTTGCCAATTCACAAGTTGTTGAACCACAAATTATTTTTTTTTTTTTAAGATTTTTTTTTATGCATTTTTGCTTTATAAGACAGACTTGGAGAGACAAAGTTGAAATGGGGCAAAGAGCGGAAGACATGCAGAGAACTGACCCGTGCGGGATTCAAACCCGGACCTGCTGTGAGGCCTGGGCCCAGGGGGGAGGGGGAGGGGTGCTCTACCCACTGCGCCACGAGTGCCCCCTGTTCTTTTAAAATCTATTGATCTGTTCCACTACACAGTCTGCAGATCTGTTGGCTGTGATAGAGTGATAGGAACTTTAAATTGTTGTTGATTGTAGCGCCCCATTTGGACAAAAGCGGTAGTGTTGTTTTTTACGAAACCAGCGCCTGCTATCTATCTATCTATCTATCTATCTATCTATCTATCTATCTATCTATCTATCTATCGCCTGCTGTCTTAAAGTTATTTGCTAGTGCGTGCCGGCAGCGCGTGCATTTGTTTAGGAAGCGAGTGAAAGAGAGACGGCAGGATGCATGGCTTTGAGGTAATGTATTTATATGTGACTATGTCAGATTAATAATGACAATATGACCACGGTGAAGCAGAGTAAACTTTGATTTAGTACCGTTCAAGAAACACAGGCTTTTCCCATCTAGCTGCTCTAAATTGTATGGTTCCCCGGTGATCATGTGCAAGGCAATTATTGATAACTATATAAAAGCAGCATTATTTTGCTGATGGTCTGGTTTGCTGTTGCAGGTCATTTATGATCATCAGAGGAACATTGTTTAACTGTTTCATAGACATTTAAAAGGTTTAAGATGGGATTTTACGTAGGGCGTCCCCCCCCCATGTGCCTCGGCCAGCAGCGGACCCGGGTTCGATTCCCGCCCGTGGTCGTCCTCTGCATGTCACTCCCCTCTCTGCCCCATTTCAACTCTGTCTCTACACTATCAATAAAGCATAAAAATGCCCAAAAAATATCTTAAAAAAAAAAAAATATGGGATTTTACTTCCAAGTGACACAACAAGGAGAAATTCCTTGTGTGAGGAGTCGGACAGTGTCAAATTCTTGTGAACTAACCCTGTCCCACGTTGTTTAGCACTTTTAAAAACCACAATTATTTCTTGTTTTTTATCTCTTACTCCCACACTTGTGTAACACTACTCAATACATATGTTTTGGTTATAATAATCTGGAGCGTTTTTCTATTAATTAGAGATTAATCCATGGGGGATTTCGTAAAAAAATAAAAAATAAATGTCTCCTATTATAAGAGGCACAAACCAGCGTGGAGCCTCGGAATGCCTTGGAATTCTGTCACCGAGACATTCCGCAGAGATTAGTCAAAGTTGTGAGGCGCAGTTGGTTGTTTTCCTGTGTGTGTGTGTGTGTGTGTGTGTGTGTGTGGGTGTGTGCCTCCTGTGTGTGTGTGTGTGTGTGTGTGTGTGCCTCCTGTGTGTGTGTGTGTGTGTGTGTGTGTGTGTGTGTGTGTGTGTGTGCCTGCTGTGTGTGTTTCCCCCTGTATGCTAGTAACACCATGTTCCCTGTGAAGTTTTGGGTGAAAGAGCGTATTGATGTGAGTGACTGTGCGACACAGGGGGGGCGACCCAGGGAGCCTGCTGCATCAAGCTGAGAGCAAACCGTGAATTGAACAGTCAGAGCTGCATGGGGAATCAAACTCTCAGTCAATATAGATAGTAGCAAGAATATTTTTATTTATTTTTTTTTTTACCTTTATTTATACAGGTATATCCCATTGAGACCAAAGACTCTTTTACAAGGGAGACCTGTTTTCCTTTCCCACGTTACCATTCACACACAAACATTTATACACCGATAGCAGCAGGCTAACTATTGAAATGCACACGAGGCAAGGTGGGTGAAGTGTCTTGCCCAAGGACACAACAACTATGACACGGGTAGCAGGGCGGGAATCGAACCACGAACCCTTTGATCTTCGGCCGACCCGCTGTACCAGCTGAGCTACAGTCGCCCCAAAAGATTGATATGGATGTGATTGTTATGGTTAAGTGGCAGACAGGCAGGCGAGTAGGACCCAGATGCAGACAGTTAAAGGTGCAATGTGTAATATGACATCATCAAGAAAGTTCTACAAAGTTCTAGAATGCAACACTCCCTGGGTAACCCCACCCCTTTCGAATAATAACAGAAGCTACAGTGGCCTTCAAGGACAAGAACAATTCTAAATGTTAAACAATGCACCTGATGACATTCCAACTATGACACTTTCAAGATGGCGGCACTAGGCCTTGGTCCAAAGTATGGAGAAATATGGAAATATATGAGACCCTAAGGAAAAAAAAAATTATTCAAAAAATGTTTTCAGCTATTATGCACTAAATTAAATGTACTTATGGATATTATAATTAATTTCTACAAAATCTGCTAGGAAAGAAGACCCACAATTCTACACACTGCAGGTTTAAACTCGAAGACTATTTATTAGCTTCACAAAAAAAACTCCAGACATGCAAAAGAGGCTAAAAGGCAAGGCACAGGGAGCACAGGGAACACAGGGAACACAGGGACACACAGGGACGGACTCACCAACAGGTACAATGCTCGGACAGGGAACAAAGAAACACTGGGAGTTAAATACACACACACAAGACAGGGTAGACAACGAGGGACAGGTGTAACACATTAGGGGAGGGAGCAGTAATCAAACAGGAGGGAAACTTGACAGGACATGGGGAGGAACAAGACAGACATACCAAAATAAAACAGGAAACACAGGGAACCACCAAGACAAGACAAGACAAAGACAGAACATGACAGTGATGTAACAGTTAACTTTTTTTTATTATTATTATTTTTTTTTTACTCAGAATGATATTGCATGAAGTATTTTGGACAATGCTTTTCTTTACATTCTAGTTTTATTTTATTAGTGCTGTATTTGAGTACAAAATGCTACAACCAAACCGCGTCATATCTATGTCTGAAAATGGAGAATTCTTGTCTAAATAAATTTTAATCTGGGGGCGACTGTGGCTCAGTTGGTAGAGCGGGTTGGCTGATGATCAAAGGGTTGGAGGTTCGATCGCCCTGCCACCTGTGTCATAGTTGTTGTGTCCTTGGGCAAGACACTTCACCCACCTTGCCTCGTGTGAATGTCGATAGTTAGCCTGCTATCGGTGTATGGATGTGTGTGTGAATGGTAACGTGGGAAAGGAAAACAGGTCTCCCTTGCAAAAGAGTCTTCGGTCTCAATGGGATATACCTGTATAAATAAAAGTTAAAAAAAAAATATATATATATATATAGGCCTATATGAAAATAGGGAGCATGCACAGACTTGTGATCAAACTACAAAAGTTTTTTTAATCAGGGCAGATACAACTTATTTTTTTCTTTTTTTTCTGCCAGTTCACCATGGAAACAGGTGTTGTGCAGCTCAGATTTCATGCTAAATTTGACAAGCTGATGAGACAATAACACAAAGGGAAGAAATATCATAATTACGGATAATAAACGTCTTTCTTACACGAAAAACATGTTTCAACTTCGCAGCTGTCAGATGTTGCAAGAGTCGGGTTTTGCAAAATGCGTACATACAGCCCCGGAAAAAATATAGAGAGCAGTCTGGATTTTTCTTCAATCTTCATCTCTACATTACTTATTGAAAATGCTCTTAATGACAATATTTGTATTGTGAATTTGGTAGAAATGTTGTCAGAAGTTTATATTATATAAACAAAATGTTCATTTTACTCAAACATATGCCTCTAAAGAGTAAAACGAGACACTGAACATTTGGAGTGGTCTCTTATTTTTTCCCAGAGCCATATATTCTTCCCTATTAAGGGACAGGGCCTTTTGTGCGTCTGCCCCCACTCTGTGGAATCTGCTCCCCCTCCATATCCGCTGTGCCACTTCAGTGGAGTCCTTCAAGAAGCTCCTGAAGGCACACCTCTTCTCAGAGGCCTATGACCTCTAACCCGCCCCCACCCCCCTGTGTACACAAACACTGTACTTCCCCCCCTTTTTTGTGAAGCGACATTGGGTACCTTGAAAGGCGCTATATAAATTCAAATTATTATAGTGTGTAACTTATGTCCCCCCCCCCCCATGAGGAATTCTGAGTAATTACAACAACACTGTCGGTGCATCTACATGAGGTAAAAGCCTTCAGTGATCACACATGGATTTTATACCTTCTGCTGTACGTCCAGGTTTTTTTTCTTAGCAGTAGAATCAACAACTGAAGCATTTCTTGGGATCTTCTTGAGGATTTTTCTGAGCTCCTGCACCAGTGTCTGAGGGGAGGAGGGGTGGCGGGTGACACCAGTTTGTAAACGCTGCCATGCTGAGAAATACAGAGAGAGTTTTGTGGGAGCTGATAGGCTTAACCAACTTTGTACCAACTCATTTTCCCGATAGCTTGAATGTAACCGACATTCAATTGTGTTCATTCAAAAAAGTTACGCACTATAGCTTTAAAGGCTTCTGAATCAGAACAATGCAGCTATAGTTCTGCAAAACATGTTGTCAAACTAAACCTAGACGTTCTTCTGTGATGGCTAAAGATGATAAACCACTTCCTGAAGTTGGTTTGGAATTTGACACATTCATCATTCTCTTGTCCTCTCGTTTCCCTTTCCCTAGTCATCTGTAATCACACGAACACACACACACACACACACACACACACACACACGCTCATCAACACTGTAATCTCCCCGAGAAAATGTTGCTGTTGCTGCGTTTTCACTGGAACGTTTCCAATTTACTATTTTTTTGGGTCATGACGGCGGGGATCTTGTTTTTCATTATTACAGACAGTATTAAATCCAAACATTAAGGGGGATGTGTGTGTGTGTGTGTGTGTGTGTGTGTGTGTGTGTGTGTGTGTGTGTGTGTGTGTGTGTGCCTTTGTTGATTTGATTTGCAATGTAGGTGGGTGGTGTGGTGAAATAGGTCAGTTCAATTATTCAGGCACTGCTGCAGAGACATGAGTTTATTAAGTCTAACAATACAGCAGGCAATCCAGGTCACTCACGGACTTATAGCACTATAGCTGAAGTTATGAAAAACAGACATGGACACAATATAGACAGAGCCCATGTTTGTAGGTGATTTGCGATTTTGCAGAAATATGAGAGTTTATTAGTACAGGGGAAAAAAGCATTAAACCTGCAGTGTGTAGGATTTTGGGTTTTATGTCCTAGCAGATTTTGTTGAAAATAATTATAATATCCATAAGTACGTTTAAGTTAGTGCATAATAGCTGACATTTTTTTTTAGAATTATTATTTTTTTCCTTAGAAAGGGTCTCATATATCTCCATATTTCTCCATAACATGGACCAAGGCCTAGTCGCCGCCATTTTGGAAGTGTCATAGTTGTAATGTCATCAGGTGCATTGTTTAAAATTTAAAATTGTTCTGGTCCTTGAAGGCCACTGTAGCTTCTGTTATTTTTCTAAAGGGGTGGGGTTACCCAGGGAGCGTTGCATTCTAGAACTTTCTAGAACTTTCTAGAACTTTCTTGATAATTTCATATTACACACTGCACCTTTAAGTGTAACAATACAGCAGGCAATCCAGGTCATTCATGGACTTATAGCACTATAGCTGAAGTTATAAAAACAGACTATCGGCCCGGCGCTCCGGTGGCGTAGTGGATAGAGCGCGTACCATATTGGCTCCGGCCTTCGTTGAAGTAGTCGCGTGTTCGAATCCGACCCGTGGAGCTTTACTGCAGGTCATCCCCTCTCTCTCTCTCTCTCTCTCTCTCTCTCTCTCTCTCTCTCTCTCTCTCTGTCTCCCTGTCTCCCCATTTCAAATATGTACTATCTAATAAAGCTTGAAAATGCCACAAAAAAAAAACACAGACATGGACAAAATATAGACAGAGCCCAAGAAGTTTGTAGGTACTTTGTGATTTTACCAGTCATGAATATACACTGGTTAAAGTTCACTTCTTCACACTTGCTTTTAATAAAGGTTGAGCTTCACATTTTGACATTGTATTATGCCTACTTATTGTATTTTTGAATTTTTCAAGTGACTTATTGGTTGTTTTATTCCGTTTCTGGGCCTGTACAGAATTTTGGTTCAACTGAGGTTGCTTTTTTTTTGGGGGGGGGGAGGGCGCTTGTGGTGTAGTGGTTAGAGTCCCCCTCCCTCCCCCCTCCAATAGAGTCTCAGTCCTCTTCACAGCAGACCCGGGTTAGAATCCAGCCCGTGGTCGTTCTCTGTATGTCATTCCCCTCTCTGACACATTTCATCTCTGTCTCTCCTCAGAGTCTAATAAAAGCAATAATGCCAAAAAAATTAAAAATAAATAAACGTTGACGTGACTTGAGTTGGTGGCAACAATTTCAACTTCCAATGTATTTGTACTGTTAGGAAATCAAAGATATATCTTGTGTATTTCATTTGCTTTTTTCAACACAAACTGTAGTTAGCAGTCCCCTCGCTCGTCCCTACGTCACCACATTAATGCACTGCGGTCTTCAAGCAGCGAGTTATCTAGCATCATCTCAGATCCATAAGTGTGATAAAAGCATAATAGAAACCATCAAAACAGACATTGGGAAGGATTTTTACCTGCTCCGCCATTGTAGGTGCATAAACATTCACACATCTGTTGCTCTGGCTTGCACCGGCAGTGAGACCATGAGTGAGAAGGGTTTCGGTTTGTAGCGTTCTTTCTTCTGATTGGATATACATTTTGGGATCCTCCAATAAGTTTATTTGCCGATTACATGCAGAGCGGGTGACTGAGAGATCGGCTTTATGAAACGCGCACATTATGTAAGTGATCACTGTATGAATAAAGAGCGATTTAACACTTATATTGACATAAATAAACCGCTTACTTCACCTTTAACTAATTACTTCCATTCACAATCCTAATGTCTACTTTGCGATGCCATAAACAACAGCGATCAAAGGCACATTGGGTCAAATCAGAGCCTTTGAAGCCCTCAGCTGTTTTCTATTAATCTAATTTTCATTCAAGGACAGTCTTCGGACACGTGCACTGTGTTCTTGTGTGTGTGTGTGTGTGTGTGTGTGTGTGTGTGTGTGTGTGTGTGTGTGTGTGTGTGTGTGTGTGAGAGTTCTTGGCTCACTATCAGATAGCACCAGACAGAAAACCATAAACATGGCTCCGATCATATGATCTTATAAACATTTGTTCCCTTATTAGCAAATAAAAATTAACATTATTGCTCCAAGAAATAACTTTAAGAGAAGGGTTACTAAGTGTACTGCAATGAGGTAACCTATATTCTTTCCAGGAATAAGTATATTTTTAATGTCTCAAATGTGCTACGAGGGACCGTCTAATTTTTCCTCTGATGATCATAAATTACATGCAACAACAAACGAGACCATCTGTGCAAAGAGAATGCTATTTTTATATCGTTTTTCTTAATGCCTTTGTCATGGGTAGTACACTCACCCAGGAACAACAGCTGGCGTAGTAAAAACACTCCCGCTTTTGTCCAAAAGGGGGCGCTAGAATTAACAAAGACTGAAAGTTCCTCGGAGCACCTTCAAAATGAACCTTGTTTGTTTTTTAAACAAGATAAACAAAAGCACTGTTTAGTTTTAGTGTACTACAGAAAGAAGTATATTTTATTTTGATAAAAGTATTACTTTTACTGTCTTAAAGGTACAGTGTGTAATATGACATCATCAAGAAAGTTCTACAAAGTTCTAGAATGCAACGCTCCCTGGGTAACCCCAACCCTTTCGAATAATAACAGAAGCTACAGTGGCCTTCAAGGACAAGAACAATTCTAAATGTTAAACAATGCACCTGATGACATTCAAACTATCACCAGATAGTTATCACTATTCAAGATGGCGGCACTAGGCCTTGGTCCAAAATATGCAGAAATATGGACATATATGAGACCCTTTCTAAGGGAAAAAATGATAATTCAAAACCTTTTTTTCAGCTATTATACACTAAATTAAATGTACTTATGGATATTATAATTACTTTCTACAAAATCTGCTAGGAAATAAAACCCAAAATTCTACACACTGCAGGTTTAAAACTGGATTTCCCAATTTCCAGAATATGTCTATACACTTACAAATTGCAAAATACAGCCACAACTATAAGCCTGCAGCTAACATGACAGTAATATATCATTTTGCACATGCCAAGTTGAAACCCCATATGTTATTCTAATGTTTCAATTAAATCCTGGGCCTCCCTCCGAACATATAACGATGTTAATGCCAAGATGTGCTTGATTGTTCCCTGTGGGGTTGTTCAAGGCAACAGAAGTGCTGCTTACATGTTTCCGGTAAACGATTGGATCATCAACATATAGTACATTTGGGAGCAACTGAACAAGAAATGGTGGAATGTTTTTTTTTTTTGTTTTTTTTAACTACATGTATGTGTGTGTGTGTGTGTGTGTGTGTGTGTGTGTGTGTGTGTGTGTGTGTGTGTGTGTGTGTGTGTGTGTGTGCGTGTGTGTGTGTGTTTTAAGCTACACTACACACTTTTTTTTGGCCAAAGGAAAATTAAAGTAATTAAATTAGGGTCATATATTTGTACTATCCCGCTTAAATAGGCAAAAAACATTAGCTTGAAGAAACACATATAACCCAGCTACAGCTGTAATTAAAGTACCAAGTTCACATCACCTTCAGAATAAGCGTGTAACAAGGGGGAGGGCGGTGCAAATTAGGGGGTAAGGATGGAGGGAGGAGGACAGAGAGAGAGAGAGATAATTGCCTAACAGGTACAAGGCTTTGACAATGGCTGTCCTCCCCACAGTGTGTGTGTGTGTGTGTGTGTGTGTGTGTGTGTGTGTGTGTGTGTGTGTGTGTGTGTGTGTGTGTGTGTGTGTGTGTGTGTGTGTGTGTGTGTGTGTGTGAGATTGATGTTAAACTCCGGTTGAGGGTATAGCCAAGACAATCTTAAACTGTGGGGGATATTTTTGCTTCTAGGGTGTTGATGAGTATGTGTGTGTGTGTGTGTGTGTGTGTGTGTGTGTGTGTGTGTGTGTGTGTGTGTGTGTGTGTGTGTGTGTGTGTGTGTGTGCGTGTGTGCATGTGTGCATGTGTGTGTGTGCGTGCGTGTGTTTGCGCGTGCGTACGTACGTGTGTTTGTGCGTGTGTGTGTTACATTGATGAAATACCCACCACAGTGTAGTAGGCTATTTAGACAAACATGCAATTGAGCAAACCACATGCTTATGCTCATCCATACGATAGATAGTATGTGACTATTCATTTGAAGAACACAATTATTTGTTATTCCTGTCCATGTTCTCTCTCGGTCGCCCTCCATCGTTGCTTCCAGTCATCCCGACTCTCCATACATCTGGCCAGTTCATTGGTACTTTGCGCTCCTGCATCCTTCTTGAGTATATATCCACGTAGGTTAGTGTAGGACGTCCTCGCGACCGATGCCCATGGTTTGGTTCCCATAGTACCAGTTTGCTGGCTGGCAGCTCTTGGTGTCTTTGGCAGTGTCCCGCCAGTCTCATTCTCCTGGAAGCTACTTTCTCGCTAACCCTTGGTATTCCTTCATACAGGATACTGTTGGTAACATGTGGTGTGTCAGGATTTTAATTTTTAAATATTAATGATGCTTATAGCCCCCATCATTAATTTGCATTTACTCTTATATAATCAATTGAACAATCGATACATTCATAACATGTGATCTAAAATGTTCTCATTTCACGCCCTGGATCAGGAACAGTTGGAGGGGGGGAAATAGCTTGTAAGTTTTGTAGATGTTTTTCCCAGAAAGACGAGGCCAGAGAAGGGACAGATGTATCTATCTTAAACAAAGGCCTTCTGTATTTTCCTTACTCAGCTGACCAAGCCATAGGTACAAGTTACATTCAAGGCCAGGAGCATAATTCTTTTTTCCAGCATAGTGCAGGTTGAAAACGAGGAAGAAGAGGATTGGACGAGAAGATAGAAGACAACACGATAGACCAATCAATAGCCTTTGTTTAGATATGTTAAAGAGCCTTGCTGTCGATAAGGCTCATTACTTTTTTGACTTTTCATCTGTCTCTGACTCCTGCATACGCTGTCCTGTGATCTCACTTCATTAAACAACAACTGAGAACTTTGAAACTTTTTCCAGTCATCTTTTATGTTTTACCTTCCATACATCCGAACAAAAGAACACGAGATATTATAGTTTTTAATAGTGCTCTTGCTGATGTTAAGTACTGCACGCAGCATCCTGGTGTAGCACCCGTCTAGAGACGTCTGAGAGGTTGGCTTCAGGGACCAGCATTCGCTGCCGTAGAGGAGAACAGACTCTACCGTTGCAAAGAAAAAGCTGAGTTTGATTTGACGGGGGAGGTTGGAGTTCCACACACAGGTCATGTTACTTCCATAATTATGCCATTATATTCGGTGTGTTACAAGCACTTCCACTTCTGTATAGTCAACATACAATGTCCTTAGTTTTTTTTCCAAGAAATGGTCCATTTTTAGATTTTTATTTAGCTATATAGCTTTCCTTAACATCTCTTCTTTCATACTAGTATATAGATAAAAGGTTGAAAATTAAAGGTGAAGTAAGCGGTTTATTTATGTTAATATAAGTGTTAAATCTCTCTTTATTCATACAGTGATCACCTACATAATGTGCACGTTTCATAAAGCCGATCTCTCAGTCACCCACTCTGCATGTAATCGCAAATAAACTTTTCGGGGATCCCAATCACAAGAGAGAACGCTACAAACCGGCACCCGTCTCACTGCCGGTGCACGCCAGAGCAACAGATGGGTGAATGTTTATGCGCCTACAATGGCGGAGCAGGTAAAAATCCTTCCCAATGTTTTGATGGTTTTCATCATGTTTTATCACACTTATGGATCTGAGATTATGCTAGATAACCTGCTGCTTGAAGACCGCAGTGGATTAATGTGGTGACGTAGGGACGAGGGAGGGGACTGCTAACTGCAGTAACTGACAGGAAGTTAGCTAAACTGACCATTCCGCTTACAGCACCTTTAACATTTAGGTGTTTATTTGACTAAACCTTGTCTGTTTTTTTTGCGCCTGCATATTCCTCTTATAAAACCACAGTTAACGGACATTTTCTCATTATAATTGAATATTTTTTCAAATAAATACAGATGTTAACTTTGGATTTATTAAAAAAACGCTGGCTTTCACTCCGTAGAGCTCTGGTGTGGGAGACATTAATATATATGAATAATCTGCTCATTTTATATTTTGATATGCCTGTTTTAAGCGTGCGTTCACCACCTATGACCCCCCCTTTCAGATGCAAACTTCAGAGGTAGTGTGGCAGAGGGCTAATTTGAGCTATATACGACTGTGGCCTTTTTGCACACGTTACCGCTTCAACCTCGAGGGAAGGACACTGACACACACACAGACACACACACACACACACACACACACACACACACACACACACACACACACACACACACACACACACACACACACACAATCTAAATGAGAGATTATAATGCAAACAGCCCTGTGAGGCTCGCTAATGACTAAGGTGAGCCCCAGATGCAGCTCCCAACTCGGCTTTGGAATATCAATTAGGTCTCTCAGGGACACGGAGATGTGGGGAAGTGACTGGCATAGTAAGCGCCTAGCATAACGCTTGTCTACGGGTACACCTTTCACACACGCTATATGCACCAATACGACTGTATGTGTAGCCTACTATACTAAAACAGATCGATATTTCATCGAAAAGCACAATTTTTTCTACATAAAGTGACATTTTCTAGCTTTTTTTGGTTTTAATTTTGATGTTCACAGCTTATAGCACATGGACATCAAAAATCCTCTATCTCAAAATATCCCCTTTGTAGGTCTTATATACGTATAAATCTAATATTTTGAGGTGTTCAAAATCTAAATGAAATAACATACAGGTGCAATCTAAAAAATAATTTAATTGCATGGAAAATCTGGTTTTTTACCCAAAAGGTGAATTATTTCAAGTAGTTTTTTTAAGCCATACTCATCTCAATTAAAACAAAAGAGCAAATACGTTTTTAACTTATGGGTTATGAATCTAGAATTTCTTCATTTCATTTCATTTCATTTATTAAGGCTCACGGCCATAGCACATGGCATGGAGCACACAGTTCAAATTAAATCATTACAAAACAATGGTGTACGGCAAGAAAACAAAAAACAAAA